>NC_091319.1:38429736-38432236 GCF_038502225.1 Cherax quadricarinatus
AGCAACTTCAACTGCATGTTTCAAGACGGTATACCAAGCAACTTCAACTGCATGTTTCAAGACGGTATACCAAGCAACTTCAACTGCATGTTTCAAGACGGTATACCAAGCAACTTCAACTGCATGTTTCTAGACGGTATACCAAGCAACTTCAACTGCATGTTTCAAGACGGTATACCAAGCAACTTCAACTGCATGTTTCAAGACGGTATACCAAGCAACTGAAACTGCATGTTTCAAGACGGTATACCAAGCAACTTCAACTGCATGTTTCAAGACGGTATACCAAGCAACTGAAACTGCATGTTTCAAGACGGTATACCAAGCAACTTCAACTGCATGTTTCTAGACGGTATACCAAGCAACTTCAACTGCATGTTTCAAGACGGTATACCAAGCAACTTCAACTGCATGTTTCTAGACGGTATACCAAGCAACTTCAACTGCATGTTTCAAGACGGTATACCAAGCAACTGAAACTGCATGTTTCAAGACGGTATACCAAGCAACTTCAACTGCATGTTTCAAGACGGTATACCAAGCAACTGAAACTGCATGTTTCAAGACGGTATACCAAGCAACTTCAACTGCATGTTTCTAGACGGTATACCAAGCAACTTCAACTGCATGTTTCAAGATGGTATACCAAGCAACTTCAACTGCATGTTTCAAGATGGTATACCAAGCAACTTCAACTGCATGTTTCAAGACGGTATACCAAGCAACTTCAACTGCATGTTTCAAGACGGTATACCAAGCAACTGAAACTGCATGTTTCTAGACGGTATACCAAGCAACTTCAACTGCATGTTTCAAGACGGTATACCAAGCAACTTCAACTGCATGTTTCAAGACGGTATACCAAGCAACTTCAACTGCATGTTTCAAGACGGTATACCAAGCAACTGAAACTGCATGTTTCAAAACGGTATACCAAGCAACTGAAACTGCATGTTTCTAGACGGTATACCAAGCAACTTCAACTGCATGTTTCAAGACGGTATACCAAGCAACTGAAACTGCATGTTTCAAGACGGTATACCAAGCAACTGAAACTGCATGTTTCAAGACGGTATACCAAGCAACATCAACTGCATGTTTCAAGACGGTATACCAAGCAACTGAAACTGCATGTTTCAAGACGGTATACCAAGCAACTGAAACTGCATGTTTCAAGACGGTATACCAAGCAACTGAAACTGCATGTTTCTAGACGGTATACCAAGCAACTTCAACTGCATGTTTCAAGAAGGTATACCAAGCAACTTCAACTGCATATTTCAAGACGGTATACCCAGCAACTTCAACTGCATGTTTCAAGACGGTATACCAAGCAACTTTATCTGCATGTTTCATAACAGTATAACAAGCAACTTCAACCTAATGTTTCAAGACGGTATACCAAGCAACTGAAACTGCATGTTTCAAGACAGTATAACAAGCAACTTCAACCTAATGTTTCAAGACGGTATACCAAGCAACTGAAACTGCATGTTTCAAGACAGTATAACAAGCAACTTCAACCTAATGTTTCAAGACGGTATACCAAGCAACTGAAACTGCATGTTTCAAGACGGTATACCAAGGAACTTCAACTATGTGTTTCACGACGGTATACCAAGCAACTTTAACTATGTTTCAAGACAGTATGACAAGCAACTTCAACTGCATATTTCAAGACAATATACCAATCAACTTCAACTGTATGTTTCAAGATGGTATACCAAGCAATTTCAACTGTATGTTTCAAGACGGAATACCAAGCAACATCAATTGTATGTTTCCAAGAGGTATACGAAGCAACTCTAACTGTATGTTTCAATACGGCATACAAAGCAACTTCAACTGCATGTTTCAAGACAGAATAACAAGCAACTACAACTGCATGTTTCAGGACAGTATAACAAGCAACTACAACTGCATGTTTCAGGACAGTATAACAAGCAACTACAACTGCATGTTTCAGGACAGTATAACAAGCAACTTCAACTGCATGTTTCAGGACAGTATAACAAGAAACTACAACTGCATGTTTCAGGACAGTATAACAAGCAACTTCAACTGCATGTTTCAAGACAGAATAACAAGCAACTACAACTGCATGTTTCAGGACAGTATAACAAGCAACTACAACTGCATGTTTCAGGACAGTATAACAAGCAACTTCAACTGCATGTTTCAAGACAGTATAACAAGCAACTACAACTGCATGTTTCAGGACAGTATAACAAGCAACTTCAACTGCATGTTTGAAGACAGTATAACAAGCAACTTCAACTGCATGTTTCAAGACAGTATAACAAGCAACTTCAACTGCATGTTTCAAGACAGAATAACAAGCAACTACAACTGCATGTTTCAGGACAGTATAACAAGCAACTTCAACTGCATGTTTCAAGACAGAATAACAAGCAACTACAACTGCATGTTTCAGGACAGTATAACAAGCAACTTCAACTGCATGTTTGAAGACAGTATAACAAGCAACTTCAACTGCATG
>NC_091319.1:38439736-38552236 GCF_038502225.1 Cherax quadricarinatus
AATTAAGAGTAAGACGGAGAATAGGATAGCAGATGAACAAGGAGGCTTTAGGAAAGGTAGGGGGTGTGTGGACCAGGTGTTTACAGTGAAACATATAAGTGAACAGTATTTGGATAAGGCTAAAGAGGTGTTTGTGGCATTTATGGATTTGGAAAAGGCGTATGACAGGGTGGATAGGGGGGCAATGTGGCAGATGTTGCAAGTGTATGGTGTAGGAGGTAGGTTACTGAAAGCAGTGAAGAGTTTTTACGAGGATAGTGAGGCTCAAGTTAGAGTATGTAGGAAAGAGGGAAATTTTTTCCCAGTAAAAGTAGGCCTTAGACAAGGATGTGTGATGTCACCGTGGTTGTTTAATATATTTATAGATGGGGTTGTAAGAGAAGTAAATGCGAGGGTCTTGGCAAGAGGCGTGGAGTTAAAAGATAAAGAATCACACACAAAGTGGGAGTTGTCACAGCTGCTCTTTGCTGATGACACTGTGCTCTTGGGAGATTCTGAAGAGAAGTTGCAGAGATTGGTGGATGAATTTGGTAGGGTGTGCAAAAGAAGGAAATTAAAGGTGAATACAGGAAAGAGTAAGGTTATGAGGATAACAAAAAGATTAGGTGATGAAAGATTGAATATCAGATTGGAGGGAGAGAGTATGGAGGAGGTGAACGTATTCAGATATTTGGGAGTGGACGTGTCAGCGGATGGGTCTATGAAAGATGAGGTGAATCATAGAATTGATGAGGGAAAAAGAGTGAGTGGTGCACTTAGGAGTCTGTGGAGACAAAGAACTTTGTCCTTGGAGGCAAAGAGGGGAATGTATGAGAGTATAGTTTTACCAACGCTCTTATATGGGTGTGAAGCGTGGGTGATGAATGTTGCAGCGAGGAGAAGGCTGGAGGCAGTGGAGATGTCATGTCTGAGGGCAATGTGTGGTGTGAATATAATGCAGAGAATTCGTAGTTTGGAAGTTAGGAGGAGGTGCGGGATTACCAAAACTGTTGTCCAGAGGGCTGAGGAAGGGTTGTTGAGGTGGTTCGGACATGTAGAGAGAATGGAGCGAAACAGAATGACTTCAAGAGTGTATCAGTCTGTAGTGGAAGGAAGGCGGGGTAGGGGTCGGCCTAGGAAGGGTTGGAGGGAGGGGGTAAAGGAGGTTTTGTGTGCGAGGGGCTTGGACTTCCAGCAGGCATGCGTGAGCGTGTTTGATAGGAGTGAATGGAGACAAATGGTTTTTAATACTTGACGTGCTGTTGGAGTGTGAGCAAAGTAACATTTATGAAGGGATTCAGGGAAACCGGCAGGCCGGACTTGAGTCCTGGAGATGGGAAGTACAGTGCCTGCACTCTGAAGGAGGGGTGTTAATGTTGCAGTTTAAAAACTGTAGTGTAAAGCACCCTTCTGGCAAGACAGTGATGGAGTGAATGATGGTGAAAGTTTTTCTTTTTCGGGCCACCCTGCCTTGGTGGGAATCGGCCGGTGTGATAATAATAATAAAAAAAATATATATATATATATATATATATATATATATATATATATATATGTATATATATATATATGTATATATATATATAATGTATATATATGTATATATATATATATGTATATATATAATATATATATATATATATATATATAAATATATATATATATATATATATATATATATATATATATATATATATATATATATATATATATATATATATATATATATATATATATATATATATATATATATATATATATATATATATATATATATATATATATATATATATATATATATATATATATATATATATATATATATATATATATATATATATATATATATATATATATATATATATATATATATATATATATATATATATATATATATATATATATATATATATATATATATATATATATATATATATATATATATATATATATATATATATATATATATATATATATATATATATATATATATATATATATATATATATATATATATATATATATATATATATATATATATATACATATATATATATATATATATATATATATATATATATATATATATATATATATATATATATATATATATATATATATGTATATATATATATATATATATATATATATATGTATATATATATTCATACACTATATATATATATATATATATATATATATATATATATATATATATATATATATATATACATATATGTATGCATATATATATACATAGGTAGTAGGTTGGTAGACATCAACCACCCAGGGAAGTACTACCGTCCTGCTAGATGACTGTGACACAGAAACCTGTAACTGTTTTGCATGATGGTAGGATTGCTGGTTTCTTTTTCTGTCTCATAAACACGCTAGATAACAAGGATATCTTGCTACTCCTACTTACACTTTGGTCACACTTCACTGACACGCACATGCATATATATATATATATATATATACATACATCTATGTTTTTCTCCTTTTTCTAAATAGCTCTTGTTCTTCTTTATTTCTTCTATTGTCCATGGGGAAGTGAAAAAGAATCTTTCCTCCGTAAGCCATGCGTGCCGTATGAGGCGACTAAAATGCCGGGAGCAATGGGCTAGTAACCCCTTCTCCTGTAGACATTTACTAAAAAAGAGAAGAAGAAAAACTTCATAAAACTGGGATGCTTAAATGTGCGTGGATGAAGTGCGGATGACAAGAAACAGATGATTGCTGATGTTATGAATGAAAAGAAGTTGGATGTCCTGGCCCTAAGCGAAACAAAGTTGAAGGGAGTAGGGGAGTTTCAGTGGGGGGAAATAAATGGGATTAAATCTGGAGTATCTGAGAGAGTTAGAGAGAAGGAAGGGGTAGCAGTAATGTTGAATGATCAGTTATGGAAGGAGAAAAGAGAAAATGAATGTGTAAATTCAAGTAAAGGTTGGATGCGAGAAGTGGGTCATAATAAGCGTGTATGCACCTGGAGAAGAGAGGAATGCAGAGGAGAGAGAGAGATTTTGGGAGATGTTAAGTGAATGTATAGGAGCCTTTGAACCAAGTGAGAGAGTAATTGTGGTAGGGGACCTGAATGCTAAAGTAGGAGAAACTTTTAGAGAGGGTGTTGTAGGTAAGTTTGGGGTGCCAGGTGTAAATGATAATGGGAGCCCTTTGATTGAACTTTGCATAGAAAGGGGTTTAGTTATAGGTAATACATATTTTAAGAAAAAGAGGATAAATAAGTATACAAGATATGATGTAGGGCGAAATGACAGTAGTTTGTTGGATTATGTATTGGTAGATAAAAGACTGTTGAGTAGACTTCAGGATGTACATGTTTATAGAGGGGCCACAGATATATCAGATCACTTTCTAGTTGTAGCTACACTGAGAGTAAAAGGTAGATGGGATACAAGGAGAATAGAAGCATCAGGGAAGAGAGAGGTGAAGGTTTATAAACTAAAAGAGGAGGCACTTAGGGTAAGATATAAACAGCTATTGGAGGATAGATGGGCTAATGAGAGCATAGGGAATGGGGTCGAAGAGGTACGGGGTAGGTTTAAAAATGTAGTGTTAGAGTGTTCAGCAGAAGTTTGTGGTTACAGGAAAGTGGGTGCGGGAGGAAAGAGGAGCGATTGGTGGAATGATGATGTAAAGAGAGTAGTAAGGGAGAAAAAGTTAGCGTATGAGAAGTTTTTACAAAGTAGAAGTGATGCAAGGAGGGAAGAGTATATGGAGAAAAAGAGAGAGGTTAAGAGAGTGGTGAAGCAATATAAAAAGAGAGCTAATGAGAGAGTGGGTGAGATGTTATCAACAAATTTTGTTGAAAATAAGAAAAAGTTTTGGAGTGAGATTAACAAGTTAAGAAAGCCTAGAGAACAAATGGATTTGTCAGTTAAAAATAGGAGAGGCGAGAAATAACATCTTGTAGGAGTGAGGAAGAGCCAGTTGTGAGTGTGGGGGAAGTTCGTGAGGCAGTAGGTAAAATGAAAGGGGGTAAGGCAGCCGGGATTGATGGGATAAAGATAGAAATGTTAAAAGCAGGTGGGGATATAGTTTTGGAGTGGTTGGTGCAATTATTTAATAAATTTATGGAAGAGGGTAAGGTACCTAGGGATTGGCAGAGAACATGCATAGTTCCTTTGTATAAAGGCAAAGGGGATAAAAGAGAGTGCAAAAATTATAGGGGGATAAGTCTGTTGAGTATACCTGGTAAAGTGTATGGTAGAGTTATTATTGAAAGAATTAAGAGTAAGACGGAGAATAGGATAGCAGATGAACAAGGAGGCTTTAGGAAAGGTAGGGGGTGTGTGGACCAGGTGTTTACAGTGAAACATATAAGTGAACAGTATTTAGATAACGCCAAAGAGGCTTTTGTGGCATTTATGGATTTGGAAAAGGCGTATGACAGGGTGGATAGGGGGGCAATGTGGCAGATGTTGCAGGTGTATGGTGTAGGAGGTAGGTTACTGAAAGCAGTGAAGAGATTTTACGAGGATAGTGAGGCTCAAGTTAGAGTATGTAGGAAAGAGGGAGATTATTTCCCAGTAAAAGTAGGCCTTAGACAAGGATGTGTGATGTCACCGTGGTTGTTTAATATAGTTATAGATGAGGTTGTAAGAGAAGTAAATGCGAGGGTCTTGGCAAGAGGCGAGGAGTTAAAAGATAAAGAATCACACATAAAGTGGGAGTTGTCACAGTTGCTCTTTGCTGATGACACTGTGCTCTTGGGAGATTCTGAAGAGAAGTTACAGAGGTTGGTGAATGAATTTCGTAGGGCATGCAAAAGAAGAAAATTAAAAGTGAACACAGGAAAGAGTAAGGTTGTGAGGATAACAAAAAGATTAGGTGATGAAAGATTGGATATCAGATTGAAGGGAGAGAGTATGGAGGAGGTGAATGTGTTCAGATATTTGGGAGTGGACGTGTCAGCGGATGGGTCTATGAAAGATGAGGTGAATCATACAATTCATGAGGGGAAAAGGGTGAGCGGTGCACTTAGGAGTCTGTGGAGACAAAGAACTTTGTCCTTGGAGGCAAAGAGGGGAATGTATGAGAGTATAGTTTTACCAACTCTCTTATATGGGTGTGAAGCATGGGTGATGAATGTTGCAGTGAGGAGAAGGCTGGAGACAGTGGAGATGTCATGTCTGAGGGCAATGTGTGGTGTGAATATAATGCAGAGAATTCGTAGTTTGGAAGTTAGGAGGAGGTGCGGGATTACCAAAAGTGTTGTCCAGAGGGCTGCGGAAGGGTTGTTGAGGTGGTTCGGACATGTAGAGAGAATGGAGCGAAACAGAATGACTTCAAGTGTGTTTCAGTCTGTAGTGGAAGGAAGGCGGGGTAGGGGTCGGCCTAGGAAAACATGGAGGGAGGGGGTAAAGGAGGTTTTGTGTGCGAGGGGCTTGGACTTCCAGCGAGCATGTGTGAGCGTGTTTGATAGGAGTGAATGGAGACAAATGGTTTTTAATTCTTGACGTGCTGTTGGAGTGTGAGCAAAGTAACATTTATGAAGGGATTCAGGGAAACCGGCAGGCCGGACTTGAGTCCTGGAGATGGGAAGTACAGTGCCTGCACTGCAGGCACTGCACTGCAGTTTAAAAACTGTAGTGTAAAGCACCCTTCTGGCAAGACAGTGATGGAGTGAATGATGGTTAAAGTTTTTTCTTTTTCGGGCCACCCTGCCTTGGTGGGAATCGGCCAGTATGTTAATAAAAATAATAAATAAATAAATAAATAAATATATATATATATATATATATATATATATATATATATATATATATATATATATATATATATATATATATATATATATATATATATATATATATATATATATATATATATATATATAATTATTGGACGAACAAACAAGTGGTATTGATCAATGACAACACTGCGACTAGCCAAAGATTCGAATCCGTGCTGCTTTGGCCTGTCTCATGATAGGGGAAAACTCATGACGCCTTAATACACGGGACCACACAATCCATGTGTGGATTGACTAAAGGTCGACAATCTATGATTATTTTACACACAGACTCAAAATTTGATTATTTCAAAAACTTATTATATTATCCTAACACCACAAGACTTCGAAAAAAAAAATGACATGCCCAGGCACTCTGGCCCAGACCCAGACTCGTGGACCTCCGTGTTCATCAAGAACTGCATAAAAAACTTTCGTGTATCTTAAGTATTATTTGGAGAGGGAAGGACACATGGGTCATCCCACACTCACTAAAAACAACAGACATAGTCCCACTACACTAGGGTGGCAGTAATTCTGTTAGTGCATTTGCAAAGAATTACAGACTAATAGCACTAACGTTCCACATCAGAAAACTCTTTGAAAGGGTTCTAAGAAGCATGATCGCCATCCACATAAATACCCATCAATTGCACAACCCAGGGCAGTATGGGATAGGCAGGTCGCTCCTGCCTGTCTTAACTCCTGGACCATTATGACATGGTCTTGGATGCTCTGGAGTAAAATCAAAATACGGAGGTAGTATGCACAGATTTTGCGAAACCCTTCTACAGATGTGATCATGGTATAATAGCACACACAATGAGTGATAAAGGAATAACAGGAAAAGTGGGTAGATGGAACTATAACTTCCTAACAGAACAAAACACAGAGAGTAATGGTAAACAGAGTAAAGTCAGAGGCTGCTACAGTGAAAAGCTCTGTTCCACAAGGCACAGTGCTCACTCCCATCCAGTTCCTCATCCTCATTTCCGACTTAGACGGAGATATTCGCCACAGAACCGTGTCTTCCTTTGTGGATGACACTCGAATTTGCATGATAGTGTCATCCATTGAGGACACTGCAAATCCCCAGGTGGAGGTCAACCAAATCTTTAAAATGCGTCGCAGAAAACAATATGAAGTTCAATGAAGACAAATTTAAATATTTCAGCTATGGCACACTCGAGGAAATAAAAACTGTACCTGAGTATAAAAAAAATCCCAACCACACAATAGAGCGAAAAACTCATGTGAAGGACCTGGGAGTGATAATGTCAGAGAATCTCAATTTCATAGATGACAACAATGTATCTACCACATCTGCTAGAAAAATGACTGGATGGATGAGAACCTTCAAAAATAGAGACGCCAAGCCCCTGATGATTCTCGTCAGATCGCTTGTTCTCTCTAGGATAGAATATTGCCATTTCGAGGCTGGCGTAATTGCAGACGTTGAGAATATAAAGAAAACTTTCACAGTACATATAAATAGGGTAAAACACCTAAATTACTGGGAACCGTTAAAGTCCCATGATTTGTGATCCCTGGAACGCAGGTAGGAAAGATACATGATAACGTTGAATTGTCTTTGAACAGGGGTAGGCAAATCTTAGCACTCCTGCCAAACCTGGCACGCCAACGACATTTATCACATATCTGTTCCATGAAAAGCGGGGAAATAGTCCCAATATGTTTCTATATATATTCTGTATCAAAGATATGGCCGACTTTGTCACGCACACTTAAAAAAATCCCTGTCCTAGAAGAACTAGTCTCAAATCTGTATACGAAAATCACTCCCTATTCATGCAAAAGATGCAACATCCTTCAATGAAAAGCAGGGGCTACACTAGTACACTAAGAGACAACACAATAAGTGTCAGGGGCCCAAAACTGTTCAACTGCCTCCCAGCATACATAAGGGGGATTACCAATAGACCCCGGGATGTGGTTCGTACGTAGGTTTAAGTGCGCTCTTCCACCGCGAGGCCTGATCACGGACCGGGTCGCGGGGGCGTTGACCCCCTAAATCTCCTGGTATACCATTCCACCACCACTGCCACAACTATCACCAACACTGCCAACACCACCACCACTGCCACCACCACTGCCGTCACCACTGCCACCAATGCCGTCACCACAATCAGTGCCACAACCACAACTGCTACCAGTGCCATTATAACTATTGCCACTAGTGCCGCCACCATCAATGCCACCAGTGCGACGACCACTGCCACTAGTGCCGCCACCGTCACTGCCACCAGTGCCACCACCACTGCCACCAGTGCCGCCACCAGCTCCATTGCCACCAGTGCCACCACCACTGCCACCATCAAAACAAGTGCCGCCACCACCACCAATACCGCCACCAATGCCACCACTACTGCCACCAGTGCCACCACCACTGCCACAATCACTGCCACCAGTGCCTCCACCACCACTGCCGCCAGTGCCGCCAGCAGCAACATTGCCACCACTGCCACCACCACCACAAGTGGCTCCACCACCACCACCATTACTACCACCAATGCCACCACTACTGCCACCAGTGCCATCACCATTTCCATCAGTACTGCCACCACCAACACTGCCACCAGTGCCACCCTCCAGTGCCACCCTCCAGTGCCACAACCACTGCCACCAGTACCATCACCACCACCACTGCCAATTCCAGTGCCACCAGTGTCACCACTAGTGCCACCTCTAGTACCACCACCACCACTGCCACCACCAAAGCCACCACTGCCACCACCACTGCCACCATCACTGCCACCACCACTGCCACCACCACTGCCACCATCACTGCCACCACCACTGCCACCATCACTGCCACCACCACTGCCACCACCACTGCCACCATCACTGCCACCACCACTGCCACCACCACTGCCACCATCACTGCCACCACCACTGCCACCATCACTGCCACCACCACTGCCACCACCACTGCCACCACCACTGCCACCATCACTGCCACCATCACTGCCACCACCACTGCCACCACCACTGCCACCACCACTGCCACCATCACTGCCACCACCACTGCCACCATTACTGCCACCACCACTGCCAGCATCACTGCCACTGCCACCATCACTGCCACCACTGCCACCATGCCACCACCCCTGCCACCACCACTGCCACCACCACTGCCACCACCACTGCCACCATCACTGCCACCACCACTGCCACCACCACTGCCACCACCACTGCCACCACCACTGCCACCATCATTGCCACCATCACTGCCACCACCACTGCCACCACCACTGCCACCATCACTGCCACCATCACTGCCACCACCACTGCCACCACCACTGCCACCATCACTGCCACCATCACTGCCACCACCACTGCCACCATCACTGCCACCATCACTGCCACCACCACTGCCACCACCACTGCCACCACCACATCACTGCCACCATCACTGCCACCATCACTGCCACCACCACTGCCACCACCACTGCCACCACCACTGCCACCACCACTGCCACCATCACTGCCACCACCACTGCCACCACCACTGCAACCATCACTGCAACCATCACTGCCACCACCACTGCCACCACCACTTCCACCATCACTGCCACCACCACTGCCACCATCACTGCCACCACCACTGCCACCATCACTGCCACCACCACTGCCACCATCACTGCCACCACCACTGCCACCACCACTCACTGCCACCACCACTGCCACCACTCATTGCCACCATCACTGCCACCACCACTGCCACCACCACACTGCCACCACCACTGCCCACTGCCACCATCACTGCCACCACCACTGCCACAACCACTGCCACCACCACTGCCACCATCACTGCCACCATCACTGCCACCACCACTGCCACCATCACTGCCACCATCACTGCCACCACCACTGCCACCACCACTGCCACCACCACATCACTGCCACCATCACTGCCACCACCACTGCCACCACCACTGCCACCACCACTGCCACCATCACTGCCACCACCACTGCCACCACCACTGCCACCACCACTGCAACCATCACTGCAACCATCACTGCCACCACCACTTCCACCATCACTGCCACCACCACTGCCACCATCACTGCCACCACCACTGCCACCATCACTGCCACCACCACTGCCACCATCACTGCCACCACCACTGCCACCATCACTGCCACCACCACTGCCACCATCACTGCCACCACCACTGCCACCACCACTGCCACCACCACTGCCACCACCACTGCCACCATCACTGCCACCACCACTGCCACCACCACTGCCACCATCACTGCCACCACCACTGCCACCATCACTGCCACCACCACTGCCACCACCACTGCCACCACCACTGCCACCATCACTGCCACCACCACTGCCACCACCACCACCACTGCCACCACCACTGCCACCACCACTGCCACCATCACTGCCACCACCACTGCCACCACCACTGCCACCACCACTGCCACCATCACTGCCACCACCACTGCCACCACCACTGCCACCATCACTGCCACCACCACTGCCACCACCACTGCCACCACCACTGCCACCATCACTGCCACCATCACTGCCACCACCACTGCCACCACCACTGCCACCACCACTGCCACCACCACTGCCACCACCACTGCCACCACCACTGCCACCATCACTGCCACCAGTACGCCTGCTTCATTAGAACTTCAAAGACTTTTCTAAGCAACAGTTCTACATTGTAATTTCGTGATTTTATTCATCCAGAACTGTGCAAAAAAAAATATTTAAAGCGAATAAATTTATAGAAAATTCTTAATCTTTTCAAGAACTCCAGAACTCCACAGTGAGTCTGACCTCTCTTAGTATCCAAGAATTTCACAAATGAACTGTATTTAAGGGTAAATATATATGGATAATATTAGGAGGAGAGGCGTAGATATGACCGCACACTTTTCCGTAATGAGATAACCAGTTGGCAACAAGCAAAAGATAGAAGAGACTAATTGAATTATATATCCTTCACCAAAACATGCAGGTATTTACAGAATATTATAGCCTATGTACAGTAGTTACGCTATGTTCAATAAGGCAAATGCAAGCACTTGATACAGTGAACCGTGAGCAACCAGCAGTGAAGGCAAATCTGCCCAATTTGTTTTCACAAGAGTACCACATCGTTTCAGAGTTCTGGGGAGCTTCCTTGTGGTTGGTTCGTTAAACAAAGGTACTAGTAAAACGATGGTCCCCCTTTGATCGTTAACCCTTTACCACATGGTTCGATGATCGGGAGGCAGCCTACATGGGTGTGTGATATCCTCCGAATAAAATATATGTAAGCCCTTTTTTCGAAGCAGAGAAGGATGAACTGTGTGTTACTGTGTGAAAATAGGCAGTGAAAACAATTCTACATTTGGAATTCAATGGAATCATTTTCCTCACGTCTCTTTTAAACCGAAATGTATAATTAACCGAGTCATTATGTTGGCCATAAGTAATGTTCATTGGGCGTTTCCGAGCATATGTATGCATGTAGCAGGCAGCATCCAGCATCATGTAGTGTGTTGCGTGTAGCAGGCAGCATCCAGCATCATGTAGTGTGTTGCGTGTAGCAGGCAGCATCCAGCATCATGTAGTGTGCTGCGTGTAGCAGGCAGCATCCAGCATCATGTAGTGTGTTGCGTGTAGCAGGCAGCATCCAGCATCATGTAGTGTGTTGTGTGTAGCAGGCAGTATCCAGCATTATGTAGTGTGTTGTGTGTAGCAGGCAGCATCCAGCATCATGTAGTGTGTTGTGTGTAGCAGGCAGCATCATGTAGTGTGTTGTGTGCAGCAGGCAGCATCCAGCATCATGTAGTGTGTTGTGTGTAGCAGGCAGCATCCAGCATCATGTAGTGAGTTGTGTGTAGCAGGCAGCATCCAGCATCATGTAGTGTGCTGCATGTAGCAGGCAGCATTCAGCATTATGTAGCGTGTTGCGTGTACCAGGCAGCATCATGTAGTGTGCTGCTTATAGCAAGAAGCAACCATCATTATGTAGTGTGCTGCTTATAGCAAGAAGCAACCATCATTGTGTAGTGTGTTGCTTGTGGCAAGCAGCATCCAGCATCATGTAGTGAGTTGCGTGTAGCAGTGTCACGAACATAGTCAGTTGGTCCCTGGGTTATAGTGCTTTTCGTAACAAAATAACAAACTTAGTACGTCTAGGTCTTCATTAAGAGAGGAAAAGGAATTTTCTTAGTTCCTATTTAATTTATTAATAGTCAATAATCACTTAAATCCACCTTCTCATATTTTGCACTGAGTAGAATGCTTTTACCAATTCTCATTAAAACATCACAGTACTAGGTCAAGTATTTACAAATCGCTGAGTGAGTGACGAAATATTAGTATATGCACATGCACAGGCGTTGCTTAAAAACTCCAACACATTAATAGATTTCTTATGATAGGGTTCACTTTACAATAAGTCCTCATACACTACAGAGACTTGCTCACTTGGCTTCACTTTCTCTATGAGTTTCTCAACCGCCTCCTCCAACCGAGATAAGTCTTAGCAGTAAGTTCCCGATAATTCCTGGGATTTTCTAGGGAGGCGAATGGTGGTTTAGAGGTGGATGCTTCCCTCTACCCTTCCTGGTCCAGAGGAAGGTATGAACTGAACAAAGTGAGGCTTTACCAGCCCACTTTGACTTGGTCGGAGCAAGGGTTGAGCAGCTCAAAACACCTACTGGTGCTTGGCCAGGTCACCAGCAGTTTGTACTAATTAAACAACCTACCTATATACAAAGCTAAGTAATACGACCAGATAATATTATAAAGTCGAGTAAATCCATTTTAGCTACTAATGGAATTATTCCTGAATATAATATTAAGTGAAATAGTAAAAATAATATGTAAAAGTATACCATTGTGACAGTAACAAATAGAAACAGTCTACTTAAACTGAACAAAAGGGTGTAACAAGCAGGCAGCATCCAGCATCATGTAGTGAGTTGCGTGTAGCGAGAAGCATCCTTAATCATGTAGTGTGTTGCGTGCAGCAGGCAGCATCCAGCAACACAGTAGTGAGTTGCGTGTAGCAGGAAGCATCCAGCATCAGGATGTAATGTGTTGCTTGTAGCAAGCAGCATTCAGCATCATGTAGTGTGTTGCTTGTAGCAGGCAGCATCCAGCATCATGATGTAATGTGTTACTTGTAGCAAGCAGCATCCAGCATCTTTTAGTGTGCTGCTTGTAGCAAGCAGCATCCAGCTTCATGTAGTGTGTTGCGTGTACCAGGCAGCATCCAGCATCATGTAGTGTGCTGCGTGTAGCAGGCAGCATTCAGCATCATGTAGTGTGTTGCGTGTACCAGGCAGCATTCAGCATCATGTAACGTGTTGCGTGTAGCAGGCAGCATCCAGCATCATGATGTAATGTGTTACTTGTAGCAAGCAGCATCCAGCATCATGTAGTGTGTTGCGTGTAGCAGGCAGCATTCAGCATCATGTAGTCTGTTGCGTGTACCAGGCAGCATTCAGCATCATGTAACGTGTTGCGTGTATCAAGCAGCATGCAGCATCATGTAGTGTGTTGCGTGTAGCAAGTAGCATCGAGCATCATGTAGTGTGCTGCGTGTAGCAGGCATCATTCAGCATCATGTAGTGTGTTGCGTGTAGCAGGCAGCATCCAGCATCATGTAGTGTGTTGAGTGTATCAGGCAGCATCCAGCATCATGTAGTGTGTTGCGTGTAGCAGGTAGCATCCAGCATCATGTAGTGTGTTGCGTGTAGCAGGTAGCATTCAGCATCATGTAGTGTGTTGCGTGTAGCAAGCAGCATCCAGCATCATGTAGTGTGTTGCGTGTAGCAAGCAGCATCCAGCATCATGTAGTGTGTTGAGTGTAGCAGGCAGCATCCAGCATCAAGTAGTGTGTTGCGTGTACCAAGCAGCATCCAGGATCATGTAGTGTGTTGCGTGTAGCAAGCAGCATCGAGCATCATGTAGTGTGTTGCGTGTAGCAAGCAGCATCTAGCATCATGTAGTGTGCTGCGTGTAGCAGGCAGCATCGAGCATCATGTAGTGTGTTGTGTGCAGCAGGCAGCAACCAGCACCATGTACTGTGTTGCGTGTAGCAGGCAGCATCCAGCATAAAGTAGTATGTTGCGTGTAACAGGCAGCATCAAGCATTATGTAGTGTGTTGCGTGTAGCAGGCAGCAACCAGCACCATGTACTGTGTTGCGTGTAACAGGCAGCATCCAGCATAAAGTAGTATATTGCGTGTAACAGGCAGCATCCAGCATCATGTAGTGTGCTGCGTGTAGCAACCAGCATCCACCATCGTGCAGTGTGTTGCGTGCAGCAGGCAGCATCCAGCATCATGTAGTAAGTTGCTTGTAGCAGGCAGGATCCAGCAAAAAGTAGTGTGTTGCGTGTAGCAGGCAGCATCCAGCATCATGTAGTGTGTTGCGTGTAGCAAGCAGCATCCACCATCGTGTAGTGAGTTGCGTGTTGCAGGCAGCATCCAGCATCACGTAGATTGTTGCGTGTTGCAAGCAGCATCCAGCATCATGTAGTGTATTGCGTGTAGCAGGCAGCATCCAGCATAAATTAGTGTGTTTCGTTTAGCAGTCAGCATCCAGCATCATGTAGTGTGTTGCGTGTAGCAGGCAGCATCCAGCATCATGTAGTGTGTTGTGTGTAGCAGGCAACATCCAGCATTATGTAGTGAGTTGCGTGTAGCAAGAAGCACCCAACATCATATAGTGTGTTGCGTGTAGCAAGCAGCATCCAGCACCACATACATAGAAAGCTTCGAACAGTGATCTTATTCCTCAGTATACCGTGAAGCTTTGTATGTTATACTTTGTTTATTGTATGCAATACAAAGCTGATCATTTCTGTACCTCGCTACATATAAAACACTGTGTAGATTAATTTATAATCAACAGTACACTGTTGTACATCTTTTAAATCATGTACAACAATATGCATTGAAGATTAACGTTTACCACACCGTAAAGGTTGTTGATTCTATTGCAAATGAGGAGAAATATGTAATCATGAATTTAATATTGAATTTTTAGGGGGAAAAAGCGAATCTGGATTGTCCGTGCTTTTAGTGCAATTAGTCTGGGGATTAGAGCTTTTCATGTACATTCGAGAAATAAATGAGATTTTTGTTTAATGCTTTTATTTTTTTTCAAAGAATAGCTAACAGATGTGTCAATGTATATCAATGACTTCAAAGTAAATATATTTTGTTTTTGCCGTTCTGTTAAATTTTTATCAAAAGAAGACAGACCATATTAAACCATACCCCCGGCCGGGATTGAACCCGCGGTAATAGAGTCTCAAAACTCTATGACCGCGGGTTCAATCCCGGCTGGGGGTATGGTTTATTTGCAATCGTGTCATTACGATTTCTTGAGTCAGACAGACCATATTGCCATTTCGTCACTTACATCTGTACTCAATACACTTAATCTATCTATCAGAGACGTTAGTCTAATGAAGATTACGAACAACTTACTGTTAATCTCACTAAAGAATAGATTACTAATGACTTCAGTAGAAAAAGAATAGAGCGAAGTTACTGGTCATGGGCGGCTTCAATCACAGGGAGATTGATTGGGAAAACCTGGAGCCACATGGGGGTCCCGAAACATGGAGAGCCAAGATGGTGAATGTGGTGCTGGCAAATCTCATGCACCAACAAGTTAAGGATACTACCAGAGAGAGAGAGGAGGATGAACCAGCAAGACTGGACCTCGCGTTCACCCTGAGTAGCTCATACACTGAGCACATCACATATGAAAGGCCCCTTGGAGCTAGTGACCACGTAGTTATGAGCTTTGAATACATCGTGGAGCTAAAAGTGGAGAGGGTAACAGGAGTAGAAAGGGAAAAGCTAAAATATAAAAGGGGGGACTACACAGGAATGAGGACCTTCCTGCAGGAGGTTCAGTGGGAACAGGAGTTGGTAGGAAAATCAATAAACGAAATGATGGACTTTTTAACAACAAAATGCAAGGAGGCAGAGGAAAGGTTTTCTCCAAAGGTAACAGAAATAATGGGAAGGACAGAACGAGCCCTTGGTTTACCCGAAGGTGCATGGAGGCAAAAACTAAGTGCTCTAGAGAATGGAAAAAGTACAGAAGGCAAAGGACTCAGGAGAATAAAGAGATTAGTCGACGAGCCAGAAACGAGTATGCACAGATAAGGAGGGAGGCGCAGCAGCAGTATGAAAATGACATAGCATCGAAAGTCAAGTCTGACCCGAAACTACTCAACAGCCACATCAGGAGGAAGAAAACAGTCAAGGACCAGGTAATCAGGCTGAGGAAAGAAGGTGGGGCGCTCGCAAGAAACGACCAGGAGGTATGTGAGGAGCTCAACAGGAGATTTCAGGAAGTATTTACAGTGGAGGCTGAAGGGACAACGGGAAGACAAAACAGTGGCGTACAGCAACAAGGGATATACCAACAAGTGTTGGATGAATTACACACAACTGAGGAAGAGGTGGAGAAGCTCCTAAGTGACCTTGTTACCTCAAAGGCGGTGGGACCGGACATCCGTCCATGGGTCCTTAGAGAGGGAGCAGGGACCCTACGTGTGCCACTAACCAAAATCTTCAACACTTCCCTTGAAACTGGGCAACTACCTGAAGTATGGAAGAAGGCAAATGTAGTCCCCATCTTTAAGAAGGGAGAAAGAAATGAAGCACTAAATTATAGACCAGTGTCACTAACATGTATAGTATGCAAAGTCTTGGAAAAGATTATCAAGAGGAGAGTGGTGGAGCACCAGGAGCGGAACAAGTTTATAAACAACAACCAGCACGGAATCATGGAAGGCAAATCCTGTGTCACAAACCTACTAGATTATGACAAGGTAACTGAAGTAAGAAATGAGAGGGAGGGGTGGGTTGATTGCATTTTCTTGTACTGCAAGAAGGCCTTCGACACAGTTCCTCACAAGAGATAAGTACAGAATTTAGAGGAACTGGCACGTATAACAGGAAGGGCACTGCAATGGATAAGGGAACACCTAACAGGGAGGCAACAGTGAGTCATGGTCCATGATGAGGTATCACAGTGGGCGCCAGTGACAAGCGGGGTCCCACAGGGGTCAGTCCTGGGACCAGTGCTATTCTTGGTATATGTGAACGACATGACGGAAGGGATAGACACAGAAGTGTCCCTGTTTGCAGATTACGTGAAGTTAATGACGCGGACGCGGACCAGACAGGTCTACAAAGAGGCCTGGACAGGCTGGATGTGTGATCCAGAAACTGGCTCCTAGAATTTAACCCCGCCAAATGCAAAGTCATGAAGATCGGAGGAGGGCAAAGAAGACCGCACAGAGAGTATAGGCTAGGTGGCCAAAGGCTGCAAACCTCACTCAAGGAGAAAGACCTGTGAGTGAGTATAATACCGAGTACATCGCCAGAAGCACACATTAACCAGATAACTGCTGCAGCATATGGGCGCCTGGCAAACCTGAGATTAGCATTCCGATACCTAAGTAAGGAATCTTTCAAGACACTGTATACCGTGTACGTCAAGCCCATATTGGAGTATGCAGCACCTGTTTGGAACCCACACTTGATCAAGCACGTCAAGAAATTAGAGAAAGTTCAGTTTTGCGACAAGGTTAGTTCCAGAGCTAAGGGGAATGTTCTATGAAGAAAGGTTAAGGGAAATCGGCCTGACGACAATGGAGGACAGGAGGGATAAGGGAGACATGATAACTACATACAAAATACTGCGTGGAATAGACAGGGTGGACAGAGACAAGATGTTCCAGAGAGGGGACACAGAAACAAGGGGTCACTCTTGGAAGTTGAAGACTCAGATGAGCCACAGGGATGTTAGGAAGCAGTTCTTCAGTCACAGAGTGGTCAGGAACGGGAACAGTCTGGCGAGCGAAGTAGTGGAGGCAGGAACCATACATAGCTTTAAGACGAGGTGTGATAAAACTCATGGAGCATGGAGAGAGATGACCTAGTAGCATTCAGTGAAGAGGCAGGCCAGGAGCTGAGTTTCGACCCCTACAATTACAAATAGGTGAGTACAATTAGGTGAGTAGACACACACGCACACAGGATGAGGATGAACCAGCAAGACTGGACCTTGTGTTCACCCTGAGCAGTTCAGACATTGAGGACATCACATATGAGAGGCCCCTAGGAGTTAGTGACCACGTGGTTCTGTGCTTTGAATACATAGTAGAGTTACAAGTGGAGAGGGTAACAGGAGTTGAATGGGAAAAGCCAGACTATGAAAGGTGGGACTACATAGGTTTGAGGAACTTCCTGCAGAAGGTTCAGTGAGATAGAGAACTGGTAGGAAAGTCAGTAAACGAAATGATGGAATAAGTAACAAGAAAATGCAAGGAGGCAGAGGAAAGGTTTGATCCCAAGGGCAACAGAAATAATGGGATGACCAGAATGAGCCCCTGGTTTACCCGACGGTGTAAGGAGGCAAAAACTAAGTGCACTAGAGAATGGAAAACGTACAGAAGGCAAAGAACACAGGAAAATAAGGAGATTAGTCGAAGAGCCAGGAATGAGTACGCACAGGTAAGGAGAGAGGCCTAGCGACAGTATGAAAATAACATAGCATCGAAAGTCAAGTCTGATCCGAAACTGCTGTATAGCCACATCAGGAGGAACACAACAGTCAAAGAAAAGGTGATCAGACTGAGGAAAGAAGGTGGGGAACTCACAAGCAACGATCACGATGTATGTGAGGAGTTCAACAGAAGATTTAAGGAAGTATTTACAGTAGAGACAGGAAGGGCTCTTGGAAGACAACACAGAGGGGAATATCAACAAGGAATATACCAATAAGTGTTGGATGACATAAAAACAACGGAGCAGGAGGTGCAGAAGATGATAAGTGACCTTGATACCTCAAAGGCGATGGGACAGTACATCTCCCCGTGAATGAGCAGAGACGCTATGCATACCACTAACCATAATCTTCAATACATCCCTTGAAACTGGGCAACTACCTGAGGTATAAAAGATGGCAAATGTACTCCCCATTTTAAAGAAATGAGACAGAAACGAGGCACTAAACTACAGACCAGTGTCTCTGACGTGTATAGTAGGCAAAGTCATGGAGAAGATTATTAGGAGGAGAGTGGTGGAGCACCTGGAACGGAACAAGATCATGAACGACAACCAGCATGGATTCATGGAAGGCAAATCCTGTGTCACAAACCTTCTGGAGTTTTATGACAAGGTAACAGAAGTAAGACACGAGAGGGAGGGGTAGGTTGACTGCATTTTCCAGGAATGCAGGAAGGCCTTCGATACAGTTCCTCACAAGAGATTAGTACAGAAGCTGGAGGATCAGACGTGTATAACAGGAAGGGCACTTCAATGGATCAGAGAATACCTGACAGGGAAGCAACAGTGAGTAATGGTACTTGAAGAGGTATCACAGTGGACGCCTGTAACGAGCAGGGTCCCACAGATGTCAGTCCTAGGACCAGTGCTATTTTTGATATATGTTCACAGATGATGTTAAGTTAATGAGAAGAATTAAATCAAATAAGGATCAGGCAGGACTACATATAGACCTGGACAGGCTGGACACGTGGTCCAGCAACTGGCTTCTCGAATTCAACCCTGCTAAATGCAAAGTCATGAAGATTGGGAAGGGCAAAGAAGACCGCAGACAGAGTATGGGCTAGGTGGACAAAGACTGCAAACCTCACTCAAGGAGAAAGATCTTGGGGTGACCATAACACCGAGCCCGTCTCCGGAGGCACACATCAACCAGATAACTGCTGCAGCATATGGGCGCCTGGCAAACCTGAGAATAGCGTTCCGATACCTTAGTAAGGAATTGTTCAAGACATTGTACACTGTGTACGTTAGGCCCATACTGGAGTATGCAGCACCAGTTTGGAACCCACACCTGGTCAAGCTCATCAAGACGTTAGAGAAAGTTCAAAGGTTTGCAACAAGGCTAGTTCAGGAGCTCAGGGGAATGTCCTAGGTTGAAAGGTTGAGGAAAATCTGAGAGACGACACTGGAGGACAGGAGCGTCAGGGAAGACATGATAACGACATACAAAATACTGCATGGAAAAGATAATGTGGACAGAGACAGGATGTTTCAGAGAGGGGACACAGAAACAAGGGGTCACAATTGGAAGCTGAAGACAGACGAGTTACAGAGATGTTAGGAAGTATTTATTCAGTCATATAGTTAGGAAGTGGAATAGTCTGGCAAGTGATGTAGGGGAGGCTAGAACCATACATAGCTTTAAGATGAGGTATGACAAAGCTCAGGAAGCAGAGAGAGAGAAGTCCTAGTAGTGATCAGTGAAGAGACAGGGCCAGGAGCTGTGTCTCGACCCCTGCAACCACAATTAGGTGAGTACACACACACACACACACACACACACACACACACACACACACACACACACACACACAGGACTGCAAAGAGACCTGGACAGGCTGGACATGTGGTCCAGAAACTAGCTTCTCGAATTCAATCCTGCCAAATGCAAAGTCATGAAGATTGGGGAGGGGCATAGAAGACCGCAGAGTATAGGCTAGGTGGACAAAGACTACAGACCTCACTCAGGGAGAAAGACCTCGGGGTGACCATAACACCGAGCACGTCACCGGAGGCACACATCAACCAAATAACTGCTGCAGCATACGGGCGCCTGACAAACCTGAGAATAGTGTTCCGATACCTTAATAAGGAATCGTTCAAGACACTGTACACTGTGTATGTTAGGCCCATACTGGAGTATGCAGCACCAGTCTGGAACCCACACCTGGTCAAGCACATCAAGAAGTTAGAGAAAGTACAAAGGTTTGCAACAAGGCTAGTCCCAGAACTCAGGGGAATGTCGTACGAGGAAAGGTTGAGGGAAATCGGACTGACGACACTTGTAGACAGGCTGTACTGTCTGCACATACAGCCCATGCTGTCTGCCAGCTTAGTTCATATTTCGCGCCTCTCAAGTGTTGCCCTCTGTAGCCAGGCCTCTCGGTGGGCACGCCAGCCTGTCTGCCCTTGCCACGCTCTCACTCTGGCATCACTCTTCACTCAGTCAAGAAGTGTCCTCTCTCGTGGGATGGCCCTCCCGGACCATGGGCACAACACACAAGCCTGTGTACCCACCACGACTTAACAATAAACAAAGAAGCCTCCGAAGACGTATCATTTACACCCCGCTACCAGAACACCAAATAATCCTTTTATACACTGGAGGACAGAAGGGTCAGGGGAGACATGATAACGACATACAAGATACTGCGGGGAATAGACAAGGTGGACAGAGATAGGATGTTCCAGAGAGGGGACACAGGGACAAGGGGTCACAACTGGAAGCTGAAGACTCAGACGAGTCACAGGGACGTTAGGAAGTATTTCTTCAGTCATAGAGTCGTCAGGAAGTGGAATTGCCTAGCAAGTGAAGTAGTGGAGGCAGGAACCATACATAGTTTTAAGAAGAGGTATGATAAAGCTCAGAAAGCAGAGAGAGAGAGGACCTAGTTGCAATCAGCGAAGAGGCGGGGCCAGGAGCTGAGTCTCGACCCCTGCAACCACAATTCGGTGAGTAGAATTAGGTGAATTAGGTGAGTACACACACACACACACACACACGCGCCAGCGATCATGTGGTTTTTAAGCTTCGAATACACAGTAGAGCTACAAGTTGGGGGAAAAGCAGGAAGGCCAGGGCGAATGAAGCCAAACTATAAGAAAGGGGACTACACGGGAATGAGGAACTTCCTGAACGGGGTTCAGTGGGACTGAGAACTGGCAGGGAAGCCAGTTAATGAAATGATGGAATATGTAGCAACAGTGTGCAAGGAGGCTGAGGAGAGGTTTGTACCCAAGGGTAACAGAAATAATGAAAAAGCCAGGATGAACCCATGGTTCACCCAAAGGTGCAGGGAGGCAAAAGCCAAGTGTGCTAGGGAATGGATGAAATATAGAAGGCAAACGACCCAGGAGAATAAAGAGAGCAGTCGTAGTGCCAGAAAAGAATATGCACAGATAAGAAGGGAGGCCCAACGACAATATGAAAACGACATAGCAACGAAAGCCAAATCTGAGCCGAAACTGTTATACAGCCACATCAGGAGGAAAACAACAGTCAAGGACCAGATAATCAGGCTAGGAAGGAAGGAGGAGACACAACAACAAATGACCGTGAAGTATGTGAGGAATTCAACAAGAGATTCAAAGAAGTGTTTACAGAGGAGACAGAAGGAGCTCCAGAAAGACGGAGAGGTGGGGCACACCACCAAGTGCTGGACACAGTACACACAACCGAGGAAGAAGTGAAGAGGCTTCTGAGTGTGCTAGATACCTCAAAGGCAATGGGGCCAGATAACCTCTCCCCATGGGTCCTGAGAGAGGGAGCAGAGGCACTATGTGTACCCCTAACAACAATATTCAATACATCTATCGAAACAGGGAGATTGCCTGAGGTATGGAAGAAGGCAAATGTAGTCCCAATCTTTAAAAAAGGAGACAGACATGAAGAACTAAACTACAGACCAGTGTCACTGACATGTATAGTATGCAAAGTCATGGAGAAGATTATCAGGAGAAGAGTGGTGGAACACCTAGAAAGGAATGATCTCATCAACAGCAGCCAACATGGTTTCAGGGACGGGAAATCCTGTGTCACAAACCTACTGGAGTTCTATGACATGGTGACAGCAGTAAGACAAAAGAGAGAGGGATGGGTGGATTGCAATTTCTTGGACTGCAAGAAGGCGTTTGACACAGTTCCACACAAAAGATTAGTGCAAAAACTGTTGGACCAAGCAGGGATAACAGGGAAGGCACTACAATGGATCAGGGAATACTTGCCAGGAAGACAGCAGCGAGTCATGGTACGTGGCGAGGTGTCAGAGTGGGCACCTGTGACCAGCGGGGTCCCACAGGGGTCAGCCCTAGGACAAGTGCTGTTTCTGGTATTTGTGAACGACATGACAGAAGGAATAGACTCCGAGGTGTCCCTGTTTGCAGATGACGTGAAGTTGATGAGAAGAATTCATTCGATCGAAGACCAGGCAGAACTACAAAGGGATCTGGACAGGCTGCAGACCTGGTCCAGCAATTGGCTCGTGGAGTTCAATCTCACCAAGTGCAAAGTCATGAAGATTGGGGAAGGCAAAGATGACCGCAGATGGAGTACAGTCTAGGGGGCCAGAGACTACAAACCTCACTCAAGGAAAAAGATCCTGGGGTGAATATAACACCAGGCACATCTCCTGAAGCGCACATCAACCAAATAACTGCTGCAGCATATGGGCGCCTGGCAAACCTCAGAACAGCATTCCGACATCTTAATAAGAAATCGTTCAGGACCCTGTACACCGTGTACGTTAGGCCCATATTGGAGTATGCGGCACCAGTTTGGAACCCACACCTAGCCAAGCACGTAAAGAAACTAGAGAAAGTGCAAAGGTTTGCAACAAGACTAGTCCCAGAGCTAAGAGGTTTGTCCTACGAGGAGAGGTTAAGGGAAATCAATCTGACGACACTGGAGGACAGGAGAGATAGGGGGGACATGATAACGACATACAAAATACTGAGAGGAATTGACAAGGTGGACAAAGACAGGATGTTCCAGAGATTGGACACAGTAACAAGGGGACACAGTTGGAAATTGAAGACACAGATGAATCATAGGGATGTTAGAAAGTATTTCTTCAGCCACAGAGTAGTCAGGAAGTGGAATAGTTTGGGAAGCGAAGTAGTGGAGACAGGATCCATACATAGCTTTAAGCAGAGGTATGATAAAGCTCACGGTACAGGGAGAGTGACCTAGTAGCGACCAGTGAAGAGGCGGGGCCAGGAGCTTGGACTCGACCCCTGCAACCTCAACTAGGTGAGTACATACACACACAAGGGAACGGAAATGGCCTCTCAAAGTATTTTTCAAGGAAGAATCAACTCGAACCATGATTCTGCAGGAGAAAGAACGACTGAGAGAGAAACAAGAGTACCACAGTGTGTACCTCGATCGAGACGGAACACAAGAGGATTGGTTGATACTGAAAGAAAGAGAACAAAAAAGAAAGGATGAATGAGAGGAAATGACAAAGATGAGCAGAAGAACCCAGATGCAGGTGGAAGGGCAAACACTCCCTCCAGAAACACCCACAACAATCCTAAGGCAACTGAGCAATCTAAACCGACAGTCACACGCTGATCCCTCTTCCCCCACCTGCCACACCACAAACTCCACCCATACAGCAACCCCCTATGGGAACTCTTCCCCCACCCCCATCGCAACCCCCTGTAGGCAACCGCCAGGGCTCCCGGTCCCCCATCCCCAGTATTCTCCGAGGATCACAGCATTAGAAAAGAAGTTCAAGGTTTGTTACATGAACGTGGATGGAATAACGAATGAATATGAGGAGTGGCATGAAAAAATCAATGAGAAGTCCCCAGACATAGCAGTCACAGAAACGAAAGTCACCGAGACAATAACAGACGCAATCTTCCCACCAGGATATCAGATCCTGAGGAAAGATAGAAGGAGTAGAGGGGGAGGAGGGGTTGCATTGCTCATAAAAGACTGATGGAGATTTGAGGAAATGGAAGGCATGGACGAGATTGGAGGAAGGGACTACATAGTAGGTACACTTCAGTCTGGGGAACATAAGGTAGTCATTGTAATGATGTATAATCCACCACAGAACTGCATTAGGCCAAGAGAGGAATATGAAGAGAGCAACAGAGCAATGGTGGGCACACTGACAGAGGTGGCAAGAAGAGCTCACTCAAGCAGAGCAAAGTTACTGGTTATGGCCGATTTCAACCACAGGGAGATCGACTGGGAAAACCTAGAGCCACATTGGGGTCCCGAAACATGGAGAGCCAAGATGATGGATGTGGTATTGGAAAACCTTATATATCAACATGTTAAGGACTCTACCAGAGAGAGAGGGGGGGATGAACCAGCAAGACAGGACCTTGTGTTCACCCTGAGCAGTTCAGATATTGAGGACATCACATATGAGAGGCCCTTGGAGCTAGTGATTACATGGTTCTGTGTTATGAATACAACGTAGAATTTCAAGTAGACAGGAGATGGATGGGAAAAGCCAAACTATAAAAAAGAGCACTACACAAGTATGAGGAAATTCCTGCAGAAGGCTCAGTGGGACAGAGAACTGGCAGGAAAGTCAGTTAGTGAAATGATGGAATGTGTAACAACAAAATGCAGGGAGGCAGAGGAAAGGTTTATTCCCAAGGACAATAGAAATAATGGGAAAACCAAAGCGAGTCCTTGGTCAAAAGTGTATGGAGGCAAAAACTAACTGTAACAGAGAATAGAAAGATACAGGAGGCAAAGGACCCAGAAAAATAGAGAGAGTAGGCGAAAAGCCAGTAACGAGTATGCACAAATAAGGAGGGAGGCTCAGCGACAGTACGAAAATGACATAGCATCGAAAGCCAAGTCTGACCCGAAACTGCTGTATAGCCACAGGAAGACAACAGTCAAAGACCAGGTGATCAGGCTGAGGAAAGATGGTGGGAAACTCACCAGAACGAATCAAGAGGTATGTGAGGAGCTCAACAAGAGATTTAAGAAAGTATTTACAGTGGAGACAAGAACGCCTCTGGGTGGAAAGAACAGAGAAGGACGCCAACGAGAAATATACCATCAAGTGTTAGACGACATACACACAACTGAGGAGGAGGTGATGAATCTGCTAAGGGACCTTGATACCTCAAAGGCGATGGGACCGGACATCTCTCTGTGGGTCCTTAGAGAGGGAGAAGAAATGCTGTGTGTGCCACAAATCACAATCTTCAACACATCCCTTAAAAATGGGCAATTACCTGAGGTATGGAAGATGGAAAATGAATTACCCATATTTAAAAAAGGAGACAGAAAAGAGGCACTCAACTATAGACCAGTGTCACTGTTGTGTATAGTATGCAAAGTAATGAAGATTATCAGGAGGAGAGCGGTAGAGCACCTGGAATGGGACAAGAGTATAAACACCAACCATCACGGATATATGGAAGGCAAATTCTATGTCACAAACCTACTGGAGTTTTTTGATACAGTAACAGAAGACACGAGAGAGAGGGGTAGGTTGATTGCATCTTCTTGGACTGCAGGAAGGCCTGCGACACAGTTCCTCACAGGAGATTGGTGCAGAAGCTAGAGGATCAGGTGCGTATAACAGGAAGGGCACTGCAATGGATCAGAAAATACCTGACAGGGAGGCAATGACGAGTCATGGTACGTGATGAGGTATCACAGTGGGCACCTGTGACGAGCGGGGTCCCACAGGGGTCGGTCCTAGGACCAGTGCTATTTCTGGTATATGCGAATGACTTGATGGAAGGGATAGACTCAGAAGTGTCCCTGTTTGCAGATGGTGTGAAGTTAATGAGGAGAATTTCATCAGATGAGGATCAGGTAGGACTTCAAAGAGACCTGGACAGACTGGACACCTGGTCCAGCAACTGGCTTCTCGAATTTAAGGGGTGGACACACTGCTTTCTATTTTCTTTTTTTTTTGTCCAATTTCAATGAAACTTTATCGTGTGATTTAAAAACCAGTTTGCATCCTACACACTTGTTTGTATTGACTTCTTGTTTGCAAAGTTCAAGATGTTGCGATTTTTTTGCCTCCCTGGCCTACAAAATTGGTAAGATGTACAATGTTCTAGTCAACATCAGATGAAAGATAAAGAGTTAGATTATCTAAATTATTATATAAATAATGTCAATGGATTGCATTTTTAAGTTTTTTGAAATTCGTTTTTTTTTTTTTTTTTTTTTTTTTTTTTTTTTTTTTTTTTTGGGGAGAATAAGAATCAATAAAAACAAAATGGTAAAACATATTGCAAATCACATGTGAAGATTAATAGAACCATCATTCATCAATAATGTGTGAAAAATTATGACACTCCTATTATTACTCTTTGAAAAAAAATACAACAAATGTCAATAATTTATTCCTGAGTAATTTATATTTTTCTTTCTATAAATCTCTATGGACATGGCATGCAAAATTTGGTGTTGCAAACCTCTATTGTTATCGACAACCCAGAGGCAACTGAGCAGCAACAACTCTGTTCTCTTCACTTTAGTCCTCACAGAATTGCCTAGCAGGTGAGGTAGTGGAGGCAGGAACCATACATAGCTTTAAGATGAGGTATGATAAAGTGCATGGAGCATTGGGAGAGAGGACCTAGTCACACTCAGTGAAGAGGCTGGGCCAGGAACTGAGTCTCGACCCCTGCAACCACAATTAGGTGAGTACACACACACATACACACAAGAACGTCAAAAAAATTAAAGAAAGTAGCAAAGGTTTGCAACAAGGCTGGTTCCAGAGCTAAGAGGAATGTCCTAAGAAGAAAGGTTAAGGGAAATCAGTCTGACGATACTGGAGGACAGGAGAGTCAGGGGAGACATGATACCGACATACAAAATACTGCGTGGAATAGATAAGGTGGACAAACACAGGATATTCCAGAGATGGGACACAGAAACAAGAGGCCACACTTGGAAGTTGAAGACTCAGATGAACCAAAGGGATGTTAGAAAGTATATCTTCAGCCACAGAGTTGTTAGGAAGTGGAACAGTCTGGAAAGTGATGTAGTGGAGGCAGGAATATACATAGTTTTAAGACGAGGTATGATAAAACTCATGGAACAGGGAGAGGGAGGACCCAGTAGCGGTCAGTGAAGAGGCGGGGCCAGGAGCTGAGTCTCGACCCCTGCAACCACAATTAGGTGAGTACACACACACACACACACACAAGTGCAATAGAGAATGGAAAAAGTACAGAAGGCATAGAACACATGAAAATAAGGATATTAGTCGCAGTGCCAGGAACGAGTATGCTCAGGTAAGGAGTGAGGCCCAGCGACAGTATGAAAATAACATAGCATCGAAAGTCAAGTCTGACCCGAAACTGTTGAATAGCCACATCAGGAGGAAGACAGCAGTCAAAGACCAGTACGCAAATAGCTCCCACATAGAAGAGAGGAGCTTACGACGACGTTTCGGTTCTACTTGAACCATTTACAAAGTCACACTAACGAAAAGGAGAGCAGGATGGGTATATATAGGCTGGAGGTCGAAGTAGTAGTGGTAGTAGTGGAGGTGGAAGGAAGTAGTAGTGGGGAGGTAGTAACAGGAGGAGGAGGGGCCAGTCAAATACTAAGAAAGAGGAGCACTGCAAGAGAGCTAGGTGCCCACAGAGGGTAAGAGCAAGAACACCGTGGAAGGGGGAGGGGTGAAAAAAATAAATAAAGAAGGAACAAATACACTGTGCAGAAGAAAGACAACCCAAAGGAGAAAAAGGAAAGAGGAAATGGGAAGAGGGAGAAGAAGAAAAAAGGAGGAATCAGGTTAGGTCACGTGTGTTCTGAAGTTTGGAGGGTTTTACAATGGGAGAGGAAGGCATCTACAGAGCAGAAACTGGGACTAAGATTCTTACAAGAAAAGTTGGGTATCAGGGAGGATTCAACCAGATGGTGACTGTTAAAGTTGGAAGTAGGGAAGAGAGTTTTAGCAGAAGACCAGTCAATAGGATGACTGTGATCTCTGGCGTGACAGAAAGGAGTATTGTTAGCGTCGGAAAGCCTAACACTACTTTTGTGTTCCCTAAATCTGTCAAAAAGAGATCGGCCAGTTTCTCCAAAGTGCTGAAGAGGACAGGAGGAGAGATATGAATGAGATTAGTGCGAAGAGTGTTAGTCTGGCGGAAAGTAAGTTTAATGTCTAAGGAACGGAGAGAGTTGTTGAGATTAGAAAGACCGGAAACATAGGGAAGGCAGAGGGCAGAAGAGTTCCCAGGAGTAGAGAGTTTGGGAGAGAAGAAATTACGTTTAGCACGTGAGAAGGCAGAGTCTATGAAGTGGGAAGGGTAGCCAAGACGGGAAAATAAATTATGAAGAGTGACAAGTTCTGACTGGAGGAACTGAGGATCACAAATGCTGTAGTGTTTTAGAATCTCAGGTTCAAGTGTTGAAGAAGGAGGTTCTACTTCTTCAGGAGGAAAATAGGAGGCTGAAGCTTCGCATAGATGAGTTTGGGAGTGAGTGTGAGAAGGATTTAGCTGGTAAGAAGGAAATGGTCACTAGCAGTGAGAGTGGCAGCAGTTTTAAGTGGCAAGTGGTTCACAGTTCAGGAAGAAGGACGATAAGGAGAGTTAATAGAGAAGATGAGAAGGTAGAAAATCGATTCTTTGTTCTCCAGGACAAATGTACTTCAGTGGTTAGTGAGGTTGAAAGTACCACTGATTGTCCTGCTAATCAAGGTAAGAATATTCTAATTGTAGGAGATTCTCAGGTAAGATATATGGACCGTGCTTTTTGTAACAGAGATAGAAAGGTCAGACAGAGAGTGTGCCTTCCTGGAGCTGGTGTTGGTGACATAGTCAGCAGGTTGTATAATATTATTTCAGATAATGGGATTATTATTATTATAATCAAAAAGAAGCGCTAAGCCACAAGGGCTATACAGCTCAGATAATGGGAACAAGCCCATTATCTGTCTTAGTGCTGGGGGTAATGACACTGGGAAAGGCAGAAGACAGGAACTGCTGGGTAAGTATAGGTCAGCCATAGAAGTAGTCAGGTCTAAGGGAGGGATCCCAGGCATATGTAGCATCTTGCCTAGAAAGGGAGTGGCCAGTGAATGGATGTCTAGGGCAATTTGTATAAATTGCTGGCTGGACAGGTGCTGCAAGGAACTTGCAATCCCATTCATTGATAACTGGGACAACTTCTATGGCAAACGTGATATGTATGCATGGGATGGGGTTCATGTCTCTGGGGCTGCAGTGGTTACATTAGCCAGTTCGATTGAGGGGGTAATTGATGATTTGTCTAGGACTTTAAACTGATAGATTATAGAGGTATGGGTGTTCGTGGGAAGCAATCAGGCTGCAGTATTAAGGTTGAAAACAGCAGATATTACCAGGATACATCAGAAATATGTTTAAAAGACAATATTCAAAATAAAGTTGCAAGTAAAGGCAAATCAATTGATCAACAAAGAGAGGTAGTAGAGGGCAACGAGTGACTAGCTCCCTTAAGGTTTACTATACAAACAGTAGGAGTCTAAGAAATAAGATAGATGAGCTAAGATTACTTGCAAGTGTAGGTAATATAGATATTATTGGTATAACAGAGACCTGGTTCAATCTGAAAGATAGAGAAATGCCTTCTGAATGCAACACAAAGGGTTATAAACTAGTCCACACTGATAGGGTCAACAGGAAGGGTGGTGGAGTGGCGATGTATTTCAGAGATAATTTAAATTGTTATCCTAGACATGATATAAGATTAGAAACACCGGACACAGAATCTGTTTGGCAACAGTTTCTCGAGGGTCGTGACAAATTAATTTTGGGTATGATAGAAAGTGACAGTATGATAGAAAGTGCAGAAAGCTGTTATGGGATAAAATTCATAAGGCATCTAGATATGAAAATGTTGTATTCATGGAAGATTTTAACTTTAGACAAATTCACAGGAACAATACGACAGGAAATCTTGAGTCTAGTGACTTTCTTGACACGGTTAAGGATTGCTTTTTAAAACAGGTTGTGACAGAACCAACTAGAGGAAACAATCTGCTTGACTTGGTTCTTGCCAATAAAGAATCACTAATTAATAATTTTAAGGTTAATGATGAGCTTGGGGAAAGTGATCATATATCACTTAGTTTCAATATATCATGGAATTACCCAGAAAACTGCAATCAAATCTCTGTCCCAGACTTTCACTTAGCCGATTTCATGGGACTGAGAAATTACTTGGGTGGGCTAAATTCGGATGACCTGACTATAGATCCGGGGGGAGGGGTGATCTTGGTTGCCAATATGATGTTTTTCTGAGCATAGTTCTAGCTGCCAAGATAACTTTTGTTCTGAGTAGGGAAATAATATCTAACAAAAATGATCCCAAGTGGATGAACAATAGATTAAAACATCTCATTGGTCAAAAGAGAGGCATACATAGGCGTATCAAAAGAGGGGATGGGTAGTTAAGAAATCAGTATATTCAGTTAACGAGAGAAATAAAAAAAAGGAATAAAAAAAGCAAAAAGGGATTATGAGGCTAAGGTCGCAAGGGATTCAAAGACTAACCCAAAAGGGTTCTTTCAGGTATACAGAAGTAAGATTAGGGACAAGACTGGCCGACTTAAGAGTAACTCTGGTCAGATCACTGACAGTGATAAGGATATGTGTGAAATTTTCAATGCTTGCTTCCTCTCAGTTTTTATCTGGGAAAATACTAGCAAAATTCCTGAAATAACAGATTATATAGAACAGGACGATAATAAACTATGCACGATTGCTGTAACTAGTGACATGGTCCTCAGGTAAATAGAGAAATTAAAACCTAACAAATCCCCAGGCTCTGATGAATTGATTGCAAGGGTGTTAAAGGAATGTAAAATGTAAAGAGGAACTTAGCATACCTTTGGCTAATATTTTCAACATATACTACAAACTGGCATAGTGACTGATAAGTGGAAAATGGCAAATGTAATACCTATTTACAAGGCAGATGACAGGTCCTTAGTTTCGAACTATACACCAGTAAGCCTTTCCATAATAGTGGGAAAATTTATGGAATCAATAATTGCCCAAGCAATTCGTAGCCATCTTGATAGGCATAAATTGATTAATGAAACTCTACACAGTTTTACAAAGGGCGTTCCTGTCTTACAAATTTACTAACTTTTTTCACTAAGGTGTTTGAGGAGGTAGATCATGGTAATGAATATGATATTGTGTAAATGGCCTTCAATAAGGCTTTCGATAGAGTTCCACATCAGAGGCTATTGAGGAAACTTAAGACACAGAATAGGAGGGGAAATTATCTCCTGGGTAGAGACATGGCTGACAAATAAACAGCAGAGAGTTTGTATAAATGGGGAGAAATCAGAATAGGGGCACGTCACAAGCGGTGTTCTGCATGGGTCAGTATTGGGCCCTTTGTTGTTCACAATTTACATAAACGACATAGATGAGGGAATAAATAGCGACATAAGCAAATTTGCTGATAACACCATAATAGGCCATCCAATTCATTCTAATGAGAACACTAGAGCACTCCAGGATGATTTTAATAGTCGGAGAAATGGCAGATGCAGTTTAATATAGACAAATGCAAAGTTCTAAATGTTGAACAGGAAAATAGCCATGTCATATATAATCTAAATAACGTAGATCTTAATACTACTGACTGCAAAAAGGATTTAGGAGTTCTGGTTAGCAGTAATCTAAAACCAAAACAACAGTGCATTAGTGTTCCCAATAAAGCTTACAGAATCCTTGGCTTCGTATCTAGAAGTATAAATAATAGAAGTCCTCAGGTTGTTCTTCAACTCTATATATCCTTGGTTAGGTCTCATTTAGACTTTGCTGCACAGTTCAGGTCACCGTATTACAGAATGGATATAAATGCACCTGAAAACGTACAGAGGAGGATGACAAAGTTGATCCCATGTATCAGAAATCTTCCCTATGAGGATAGACTGAGGGCCCTGAATCTGCACTCTCTCGAAAGGCGTAGAATTAAGGGTATATGTTCGAGGTGTATAAATGAAAAGCAGGAATAAATAAATAAAGAGAGTGCTGAAAATTTCCAGCCAAGACAGGACTCACAGCAATGGTTTCAAGTTGGAAAAAATCAGATTCAGAAAGGTAATAGAGTTGTGGATGAGTGGAACAAACTCCCGAGTACAGTTATAGAGGCTATAAAGTTGTGTAGTTTTAAAAATAGGTTAGATAAATACATGAGTGGGTGTAGGTGGGTGTCAGTTGGACCTGACTAGCTTGTGCTTCTAGAGCTGATGCCTTGCTCCTTCCTTAATTTGAAGTGACCTGACTAGGTGGGTCATTGGGCTAACTGGAGGGGACATGGACCTGCATCGCATGGGTCAGTAGGCCTGCTGCAGTGCTCCTTTTTTCTTATGTTCTTATGTTCTTAAGAGGCATGGCCAGGCCACCAGGAGGTACAGGGAATAATGAAGGAGGTGACGACTATGCATAAACGGGATCTAGAGACATATAGAGGAAAGAAACAGGAGGAGGAGGAAAGAGAGAGGGAGATCATCGTTATCCACGGGCTTCAGGAGAGCGAAGGGAGGACGTTTGTGGCATGCAAAGAGTACGCAACCTTTATTCGGCGCATGTACACACCCTCATTTACAGGCTATCTCCCCCAGCCAGCGAACCAGGTTGCTGAGAGTTGATGATGGGGCCCCGTCGTTCAACTAGTGACCAGGTTCCAGCCAATAAGAAGATGGTTTTGGCAATCGCAGAGGTTATGTGGGTACCACTCTCCTGTCTACCCTTGTCATTTCCATTCTAGAGCTGGTTGAAGCACGGTCTGCTTTCTTGTGGCTTCTATTTCTGCCTTGCTTACCGTGGAGTGCACTATATTTATCACTGTACATAGTGTACATATTGCTGTTCTAAATTGGTGAAGGATAATATAAGTCTAAACTTTTTTTGCTGTGTTTATTTTGCTCCCTTTATACCCGAGATAACAGGCCATTTGGAATCCTGGGTGGTAATACGGGTAGCCTGTCCGAGAGCTGGAGCTGGAGCTGGACTTAGAGAAACGGTTGAGATTAGGGTGAAGCTCGTAGCAGGAACATTGTGCAGCTTGCTGTCTGGCATTGCATTAGCTTTGCCTACGCTTTACGAATTTTGTGTGTCAGTTACTGTTATGGTCAGCCTTGCTATTGTGTGATCGTTCAACAGCTCGCTACTAGCTTGTTCGGTGTGCTCGCTTCGCTTCGGCCAATCTTCTAGAACAGTGTAGCTGTGTGGCATTGCTTTACAAATTTTGCGTGTCAGTTGTTAGTAGCCTGTTCGGTGTGGAGAATTTTGCAGTCAGCTTTGCTTGTATGCGTATTCTGCAATCGTACTGTGCATAGCTAAGCGTGTTCTGCAAATTAACGTGTTACGTTGGGGTATTCTGCAATCGTACTGTGCATAGCGAATAACTTATGCCACCTAGACGAGTCAGACGTCTGGTGTCGGCATATACTTTGCATAACCTACCTAAATTGTCCCTACAGCGTTGTTGGAAAATTGCTCGTTCCATTGGCATTAAATACAAACGCACTCTCACAGCTGCGCAACTGCGTTCACTGATTGCTGACAAACTTATAGAAGAGATAGCACATCAGACTCCTCCCTCTACGGGAGCTAGGGCAAAAACTACTATGTTCTCGCAGGAGGAAGATGATACACCTACGGAGCAAAATGGTCAGTATAGTGCAGTTGGGTTGTCTCAAGGTGAATCAGCGTCTTTGGCACTTGAGCTGGCAAAAATCAATCTTGAGCAAACTAGGAAACAGAGAGCATTCGCAAGGGAAGAATTTGATAGGGAAAGAGAAAGGAGGCAGTTTTCGCATTCTGTAAATGATTTTAGTTTACAAAAAGCAGTACAGCTGTTCCCCGCTTCAATGAGGCCGAACCAGAACAATTTTTCGAAAGCTTCGAAAATCAGGCTCGAGCCTTGAGGTGGCCGGAACAGCATTGAGCATCGTTGGTTCATACAGCATTGTTTGGTAAGGCACAGGAATTTACGTCAGTATTAAATGACGCTGAATTTTCTGATTATAAAGTAGTGAAGACCACAGTGTTGGGAGCATATACATGTATCCCAGCCAATTTACCGTAAGCTTTTTAAACTAAGCAGGCGGCAGCTTGGTCAATCCCTAGTGGACTTTGTGAGGCGGCAAACCAAAGCTTTTACCAGCTGGTATAAAGCAAGTGGTGTCGCCACCTTTGAGGAGCTGGTGCAGCTTATTTTGATTGACAACCTGCTGAAGTCTGTGGGACCAGAGGTTCGAGTCTTTCTGCAGGATCGTGACTTAACCACTGCATTGGAGGCAGCCAGGTTGGCTGATACCTTCGAAACTAACCGCTCCTTGTCCGAGCGGTCCCGTCTCTCTTTTCAACAGCCTGGCATGAGCAGAGATCGTCAACCTTGGAGAATGAAGTGCCAGCCGGAGGGAGAACGTCTACGTCAGCCAACTAAGTCACCTGATGAGCCACGCTTCTCAACTTATGGTCCACCTGCGGAGAGGCAAACTACTCATGGTGCATCTCGACAACAGTATCCAGAGAGACACCAGCCAGAACGACACCATTTGCAACGTCCGCAGGGAGTAAAGGGCAAGCCTGTCGTCTGCTTCCTCTGTAACAAAGTATGTCATATCCGTCCCAACTGCCCCCACAAGCCCCAACCCATCGGAAAAATCTCTAATATCCCTAGTAACATGTCTCCTAGAGAAGTAGAAAAAGGTATGACCCCTTATTATTGCAAGAGTCTTATTTCAATTCAGGAAAACTCAGAAACAACTGAAGTAAAAACCTTTAGAGACACTGGAGCATATTGCTCGCTTATAAGAGAAGGAATATTACCCTTTTCATAGAACACTTCCTTGAATTCCTCTGTTTTATTGGAAGCATTTGGAGGAGCTATATATTCTGTCCCTTTGCATAAAATTTATGTACAGTGCAAATATTACACTGGGTACTTGACTGTAGGTGTCTCAAAAGGATTCCCCATGAAAGATGCCATGTTATTACTGGGTAATAACATTACTACTGTTAGTGCGTGTCCTGAACCTATAATGAGTAATTCTTCTCCGGTGTTGGCCATAACTCGGGCAACATCCCAAGGGTTGTCTGGAGAGAATGTTGACCTATCCTTGGACGACTCCGATCTCGGAATAGCCACGTTGTTTTATGAGGCACACCGGCCGGAGCCTCGTAAATCAAGTGAACAAACCCCGATCAAGCCTTCCTATTCCCAGGTTGCAGGATTGCCAGATGTCTCTGTTTCCATGCCCGAGGGACTGTCCTTCCGGGAGGAACAACGAAAGGACCCTTCTTTAAAATTCGCTTTTCAGGCAGCCATGGGTAAATCCTCTTTGGGTCATCCGGTCAGGTATGAAGTTAAAAACAATTATTTGATCTGCACTGAGACTGGTAAGGAGATAGAGGGCCGGCAATTGTATGACAGGTTTGTGGTTCCAACCAAGTTTAGACCTAAAATATTAAATATAGCTCATAATACTCCATTAGGAGGTCACTTAGGAATTACAAAAACCTTGTATAGAATCTGTTACAAAAAACGCAATTCTAAAAGCTTAGAGATCTCCAGTGAATACTAGAAAGGACTGCCCTTCTAGCATCCAGCCTGTTACTGGGTTTTCGTAACAAGTAGTCAGTATACTTGTCCAATTATCCATTAAAATTCAGTATGGTTCAATAGTGCTTTAGGATTACAACTGGTATGCTACTAACTAGAGAAATTAAAATTTAATAAATTTATTAAGTAGTAAGTTGTCTAGAGGTATATTATCAAATTAAATTAATTACAGCAATCAAAATAAAATCAATCTCTCGAGTTCAATATTATTGTGCTGAAAGCACATATCACATTTATAATTCTTAAGTACCGTCAGGTACATTAATATTTAATAAGATATTACAAATATGTACAAGTAAGTGTGTGTATGCGTGTAAGTGCTCTTAAGTAGTTAGATATGTCTCAAGACTCGAATAAGACTTAAACAAGTGACTGACAAAGTCCTCAAATAAACTAACTTCTTCACCGACTGGCAACCCGAACAGTCTGCTCGAACAACAAAGAATGCTAAGCCCAATAGCAATGCAATATCAAGCGACTGCGACACAGAATCAGGAACTGGGAAATAATATAACGACACTAAGTAGGGACCATCTGCAGATCCTCCACAAAAGTTACAAACTTCCATAATACTGAATCTATGTTCAGCATAGGTAAAACTGTGACTGTGACAATACACAGGAACCAGTACAAAATTAGGTCAGAAGCTATAGCTAAGGACCTGAGATGTTCAGAGTGTCTAAGTGACACACAACCTCAGTACAACGTCGAAAATCACTAAGTCTTTACAATGTTCTGTGAACAAAGTTCTTCAGAACTAACAAGAATAATGAGACAGACAATCTGTCCAACCACCAAGCGAGTCTACAGCAGACTGAATACTTCACGAGAGGTGAGGACACCCCCCCCTCGATCACGTGATAGCTACGTGGACAACTGCAGCTCAGAAGCCGGCAGTATAACGAGCGACAAGCGATAATTACAGTAGTTTGACAATCAAGATTAACTGAGCACATTTTATATACATCCTAACAACATAAGCTAAATAACAATATAACAGTCAAATAATAATATAAAGTCATACATTTGCGATTTAGCTATTATCGCAAATATAAGCAATATAAAATTATATGAAAAGATAATATACATTACATATATATAATAATCATTGTAACCCATTCAGGGGTTGCAACAGAATCACAAAAGAATTTTGTTGGCCAAAATTAAAGAAAGATGTGAAGAATCATATTAGGTGTTGCCGAGAATGTCAGCAAGTAGGGAAACCTGGACATTCCATTAAACCTGCACCTCTCCAACCTATACCTGCTGATGGAGAACCTTTTGCAGATTTAATTATAGATTGTGTAGATCCACTACCTAGGTCAAAGTCTGGAAATCAATATTTACGATTATGGGTAAAGTAACCAGATACCCTGAAGCAATTCCCATGCGCAGTATTAACACTAAAGCTATTCACAAAGCTTTAACCAAATTTATTTCTTGTTTTGGCATTCCTAAAACTATTCAAAGTGATCAAGGTACTAACTTTACTGCCAAAGCATTTAGGGAAGCATTAACTAGGCTAGGGATAATCCACAACTTATCCACTGCCTATCATCCTCAGTCCCAAGGCGCCTTGGAAAGATTCCATCAGACGTTAAAAACCATGATGAGAACTTTTTGCATGCACTTTCCTACAGACTGGGATGAATCACTACCTTTGTTGCTGTTCTCAGTACGAGAGACGGTGCAAGAGTCAACAGGGTATAGTCCGTTTGAGCTGATCTTTGGGCACAATGTGCGAGGTCCTCTTCGGGTGCTCAAAGAAGGATGGATGGGAGAAGACGTTAGTTCAACACTCTACAACCCGTCTTCAAGGTTGCAGGTGGCACGTCAGTTAGCCAAGGCTAACCTAAAGACAGCTCAAACTAAGATGAAAGAGAGGTATGACAGAAGTGCACAATTCTGCTCCTTCCATCCAGGAGACAAGGTGTTGGTGCAGGAACTTATACCTGGCCACACCTTGAAAGCTAGATTTACGGGACCTATGCAGATTGCAAGTAGATTATCTGATGTAAATTTTGTGGTAGCTCCCCTTGATAAGACCTCATAAACTAAAACTTACCACATTAATCAATTGAAATCTTTTCATACACCAGATAAAGTCCCAGTAATGACTCTGTCCTCTACCTCTGAGGACGACTCTGACTCTTTGCACTCTATCTCTGAAATTAATATTAAACTTTCAAATTCTGTCTTCCTCAGGGATCCTAGCCCTTTAATGGAGAGATTATCTGAAACGCAAGCAACAAATTTAACTGAGATTCTACAGTCATATCCTAATATTTTTTCGGATGTGCCGAAAAAATGTACGTTAGGTTATCATGATGTGGATGTGGGAAACTCTAAACCAATTAAACTCTCCCCCTACAGAGCTAATCCTGAAAAGCAAAGGTCACTTCAGCAGGAAGTAGAATTTTTGTTAAAGCATGGTTTAGTGGAGGAGTCATCTAGTCCATGGGCTTCACCGTGCATCCTTGTGAAGAAGGCTGATGGAGGGTTTCGTATGTGTACAGACTACCGTAAGGTGAATGAGGTCACAATTACAGATGCTTACCCTCTTCCTCGTCTGGATGACGTAATTGACTTTGTGGGTAAGGCTACTTTTGTGTCCAAGTTAGATCTCCTTAAAGGTTACTATCAGGTACCTTTGGCGGATAAGGCGAAGGAAATCTCTGCCTTCGTAATTCCAGGAGGTCATTATCAATACACAGTTAGCCCCTTCGGAATGAAAAATTCTCCCTCTTCATTCCAGAAACTTATCCATCAGGTTATTAAAGGACTTGAAGGCACGGCAGCGTACCTAGATGATATTGTTGTGGTGTCTGATACTTTGGATCAACACGTACTTACACTTAAGGCTCTTTTTAAGACCTTTAAGAGTTCCCATTTAACAGTTAATTTATCTAAATCTTCCTTTGGCCAGGCCACTGTCACTTTTCTAGGCCATGAAGTAGGTAGTGGTAAAGTTGCACCTAAACTTGCTAAAGTTCTTGCTATTAAAGATTATCCAGTTCCTCATGAGAGGAAATCTCTTCAACGTTTCCTAGGCATGATAGGATTTTACAGAAGATTCTTTAAGAATTTCTCAGATATTGTAGCCCCTCTTACCTCTCTTACCAGTCACAAAGTTCCCTTTAATTGGACCTCAGAATGTAACACTGCTTTTAATAAAGCAAAAAGATTATTGTGAACTGCACCCATTCTTTTGTCTACAGACTTCTCCAAACCTTTTTCATTACAGGTTGATGCTTGTGAGTCTGGGGTTGGGGCAGTACTATTACAAATCGGGAACAAGGAGTTGCAGCCTGTAGCCTTCTTTTCAGCTAAGTTCCAGCCGCATCAGGGGGCTTACTCTATCATTGAAAAAGAAGCCCTCGCGCTGGTACTGGCTTTGGAGCATTTCAATGTTTATGTGGGCCAGACATCGCAGGTGGTCACCGTCTATAGTGATCACAATCCTCTAGTATATCTCCAAGCCATGAAGAACCACAACACAAGGCTTTTGCGCTGGACGCTAAGGCTGCAGCCCTATAATATTTCCATTAAATATATTGCCGGCAAAGAAAATATGTTGGCAGACTTTTTATCTAGAGTCTAATATTTTTATTTATTTAGGTAAGGATGTTATATTATTTGTGGTAACCCCTTTTCACGCTCTTTTTTTTATCCCCTGGTGTGGGTTTTTTTTTTTAGTGAGGGGATGCGGGCTACCGTCCGCCTGTATCTTGGACCTATGCTAGCCCGACTGACTGCTGTCTCACTCTGAGTTTAGGGTTTGGCTTTTTGTCACGAGGAAAGCTGAGCTCTAAGAGTTGGATGGTGAGGAGGAAAGGCGGTCCCATTATTTTGTGCCATGGCGGCACGGTTACCACTGGGAGGTGGCAGCCTAATCCTGAGCCTTCTTGGGGAGGGGGTGTGGCATGCAAAGAGTACGTAACCTTTATTCGGCGCATGTACACACCTTCATTTACAGGCTATCTCCCCCAACCAGCAAACCAGGTTGCTGAGAGTTGACGACGGGGCCCCGTCGTTCAACTAGTGACCAGGTTCCAGCCAATAAGAAGATGGTTTTGGCAATCGCAGAGGTTATGTGGGTACCACTCTCCTGTCTGCCCTTGTCATTTCCATTCTAGAGCTGGTTGAAGCACGGTCTGCTTTCTTGTGGCTTCTATTTCTGCCTTGCTTACCGTGGAGTGCACTATATTTATCACTGTACATAGTGTACATATTGCTGTTCTAAATTGGTGAAGGATAATATAAGTCTAAACTTTTTCTGCCGTGTTTATTTTGCTCCCTTTACACCCGGGATAACAGGCCGTTTGATGAAAGACTGCATAAAGAAAAACAAGAGAATGAAAATATCAAACAAACAGGGGAGGAGAACATGTGTTAGCTAGTAAATTTTCAGAGAATAGGGGGTACTCGAAGAAGAGAAATCGGGCAGTCAAACTGATTTTCAAGACAGAAGTGGTGTGGGACAGGATCCTGCAGGAGAAACCATGGCTAAGGGAATCAACAGTATACCAGAGGGTGTTCCTAGACCACGACAGAACAAGGACAGATTTACAACAGCAGAGTGGACACAGAGATAAAAGGACAAGAAGCAGAGTCAGTAGAGAACAACCAGAGTAGAGTGGGACAGAGTGCAAAAACACTCACAAAACCACCCACAGAACCTCATAGCCAAACACTATTCTAACACAAACCTCACCCCACACTCACAACCCCCATCCCACAATACACAGTAGATTCCCATAGCACTCTGCCAGTCCCCCCCATTCCCACAACTATCCCAGGAATGCAGTGTTAGAGAGGAAACTGAAGGTATGGTACACCAACGCTGATGGAATAACGAATAAGTGGGAGGAGTGGAGCGAAAGAATCACAGAGGCATCACCAGACATAATAGCCCTCACAGAAACCAAAAATAAAAACAAACGCCATCTTTCCAGCTGGATATTAGATCCTGAGGAAAAACAGAGGGAACAGGGGGATGTAGAGGAGTGGCACTGATCATCAAAAAACAATGGGATTTTGAAGAGTTGGGGAGAGGAAATAGAGGAGAAGCAAGGCACTAGACAACGGTAATACTTCAGGCTGGAGGTCCCAAGGTGATGATTGCAGTGATGTATAACCCAACACATAATAGCAGGAGGCCAAAACAAGAACATGTTGAGAGTAACAGAGAGATGGTTGACTGGTTGAAGTGGCCAGAAGGGCCCAGGTAGGAAGTATCCCACTAGTTGTGGGATACTTCAATCACAAAGAAATTGGATGGGAAAAACTAAGGCCACGTGGGGGCCCAGAAACGTGGAGGGCTAAGATGTTGGAGATGGTACTTAAACACCTCATGTACCAACTTGACTTTAGGGACACTACCAGTGAGAGGATAAACCAGCAAGACTGGATCACCATGTGTAGTGCAGATATTGAGGGTATAACATATGAAAGGCCCCTCACAGCTAGTGATTACGATATTCTAAGCTTCGAATACATAGTAGAGTTAATAGTGAAGAAGGAGACAGGAAGGGCTGGACGAATGAAGCCAAAGTACAAGAAAGGGGAATATACATGCATGAGGTTCAGTGGGACAGAACAGAGAGGGAAGTCAGTAAATGAGATGATTGAATATTTGGCATCAATATGCAAGGAAACGGAGAAGAGGTTTGCACCCAAGGGCAACTGACATAATGAGAAGGCCAGGACGAGCATTTGGTTCACCGAAAGGTGTACAGAAAGGTTAAAACCAAATGAACCAGAGAATGGAAAAATTTTAGAATGCAAAGGACACAGGCGAAAAAGGAGAGTAGTCGAAGAGCCAGAAATGAATATGCACAGGTAAGGAGGGTAGCCCAACGACAATACTAAAATGACGTAGCAGAAAAAGCCAAGTCTAACCCGAAGCTGTTGTACAGTCACATCAGGAAGAAAACAACAGTCAATGACCAGGTAACCAGGCAGAGGAAGAGTTTACAATAAACGACCTTGAAGTATGCGAGGAGCTCAGCATGAGATTCTAAGAAGTTCACAGTGGAGACAGAAAGGACTCCAGAAAGAGAGGCGGGATACACCAACAAGTGCTCGACACAATACATACAACCGAGCAGGAAGGGAAGAGGCTGCTAAGCGAACTAGAGACCTCAAAGGCGATGGGGACTAATAACATGTCTCCATGGGTCCTGAGAGAGGGAACGGAGGCGCTCTATGTTCCACTAGCAACTATCTTCAACACAACTATTGCAAGAGGTCGAATACCTGAGGTATGGAAGGCAGCAAATGTAGTCGGGCACGCAGCATTAAATTACAAATCAGTGTCACTGACATGTATGCAAAGCCAGTAAAAATATATCTGCATAAAAATCCCCAAAATATGCTCATGGCCGTGTCTTCAAGATTCCTTGTAAAGAATGTAATAAAGTTTATTACAGTCAGACTGGGAAAAGTCTTGAAGTAAGATTGCAACAACAAAAATATAGCATTAGAATTGGACAAGAATCTAGGTAAGACACAGATGCAACAGTTAGGTATCTTTATTTCGAAACGTTTCGCCTACACATTAGGCTTCTTCAGTCGAGTACAGAAAAGTTGATAGAAGCAGAAGATACTTGAAGACGATGTAATCAGTCCATTACCCTTGAAGTTTTGAGGTGGTCAGTCCCTCAGTCTGGAGAAGAGTATTGTTCCATAGTCCGAAACAGTAACAATATTGTTTCAGACTATGGAACAATACTCTTTCGCCTACTGCATAGGCGAAACGTTTCGAAATAAAGATACCTAACTGTTGCATATGTGTCTTACCTAACAATCTGTCTGTATTTTATATCATTTTAATGTTCACAAGAATCTAATTATCTCTTATTTATGTGAAGGATTTTAACTATTCAATTTTTTTTAAAAGACCGAGAAAGTTGCATCAAGGATGTGTATGGTTGAGAAAAATATAACTGAATCAAGCTTTAAAGAAACAGTATTGATTTTAATATTAATATTAGTTTTGGGTTATGCAATTTAGATTCATCATAATCAATGTTTGGAAAAATCTGAACTACGCATGATAGGTCATTAACACAACTACCTGCATCATACCGGGTGTTACGCTGCATTTATAAGCCTTATAAGCCTTCTGTTGTTTTATTATAATTAAAGGTCCTCCATAATGTGACAAAACACTTAGAATTTCAATATTTTTCACAAGTTGTTGCTCTGCATGTTTATGTTACATGTTTACTGTGGAAAATACAGCGTCTGTGTTCTGAACGATGGGAGTTGATGATGGGTGTTTAACTGTAGTGTAGATGCGACTCTGGCAAGTGGTGAAGCGAATGACAATGAAAGTGTTTCTTCTTTTTCGGGTCACCCTGCCTTCGTGGGAAACGGCTGTGTTAATAAAATAAATAAATAAATAAATAATATATATATAATATATACATACATATATATATATATATATATATATATATATATATATATATATATATATATATATATATATATATATATATATATATATATATTTATTTATTTTTTTATTATCACACTGGCCGATTCCCACCAAGGCAGGGTGGCCCGAAAAAGAAAAACTTTCACCATCATTCACTCCATCACTGTCTTGCCAGAAGGGTGCTTTACACTACAGTTTTTAAACTGCAACATTAACACCCCTCCTTCAGAGTGCAGGCACTGTACTTCCCATCTCCAGGACTCAAGTCCGGCCTGCCGGTTTCCCTGAACCCCTTCATAAATGTTACTTTGCTCACACTCCAACAGCACGTCAAGTATTAAAAGCCATTCGTCTCCATTCACTCCTATCAAACACGCTCACGCACGCCTGCTGGAAGTCCAAGCCCTTCGCACACAAAACCTCCTTTACCCCCTCCCTCCAACCTTTCCTAGGCCGACCCCTACCCCGCCTTCCTTCCACTACAGACTGATACACTCTTGAAGTCATTCTGTTTCGCTCCATTCTCTCTACATGTCCGAACCACCTCAACAACCCTTCCTCAGCCCTCTGGACAACAGTTTTGGTAATCCCGCACCTCCTCCTAACTTCCAAACTACGAATTCTCTGCATTATATTCACACCACACATTGCCCTCAGACATGACATCTCCACTGCCTCCAGCCTTCTCCTCGCTGCAACATTCATCACCCATGCTTCACACCCATATAAGAGTGTTGGTAAAACTATACTCTCATACATTCCCCTCTTTGCCTCCAAGGACAAAGTTCTTTGTCTCCACAGACTCCTAAGAGCACCACTCACCCTTTTCCCCTCATCAATTCTATGATTCACCTCATCCTTCATAGACCCATCCGCTGACACGTCCACTCCCAAATATCTGAATACATTCACCTCCTCCATACTCTCTCCCTCCAGTCTGATATCCAATCTTTCATCACCTAATCTTTTTGTTATCCTCATAACCTTACTCTTTCCTGTATTCACTTTTAATTTTCTTCTTTTGCACACACACACACACACACACACATATATATATATATATATATATATATATATATATATATATATATATATATATATATATATATATATATATATGTCGTGCCGAGTAGGCAGAACTTGCGATCTTGGCTTAAATAGCAACGTTCATCTTGCCATATAGGACAAGTGAAAATTTGTGTATGCAATAATTTCGCCAAAATCATTCTGAACCTAACGAAAAAAATATATTTGATTGTGTTTGTTTAGTACTAAATTATTGTAAACGTATTTAAAATATATATAGCTGGGTTAGGCTAAAATTAATTGCTCTTGTTATAATAAGGTTAGGTAAGTTTTCTAAGATTCTTTTGGTGCAAAATTAAAATTTTTTACATTAACATTAATTAAAAAAATATATCTTTAAACGTATAAGAGAAAATTTCAGAAAGGACTTAATTTTAAATGAGTTCTTGCTAATTGACCAGTTTTACATATTAGGCACGACATTTTATATATATATATATATATATATATATATATATATATATATATATATATATATATATATATATATATATATATATATATATATATATATATATATATATATATATATATATATATATATATATATATATATATATATATATATATATACTTAACCTTACTCTAGAAGACGGGCAGTGGAACCAAGCTACACTTCCAGTCAGACTAGGAGGCATTGGTGTCCGCAAGTCATCACAGATTGCGTTACCTGCTTTTCTGTCCTCGTGTATTGCATCCAGAGAGCTTGTAGCAGCGATTCTCCCTGAACATCTTAGGGACAAGATTGGAGCCCAGGACCAAAAATTCATTGACGGAGCAATGATCTGGGATAATCTAACGGGTTCAGAAACCAGACCTGCTCCCCCCAACAACTACAAACAATCGCACTGGGATGGTCCAATAGTGGAAAATATAGCCTCAACGATGCTTCAGAGTGTGTCAGGGAAGGATAGAGCCCGCCTGCTGGCAGTGAGAGCCCCTCATGCTGGGGACTTTCTGTTGGCTGTTCCCAACTCCAGCCTTGGCACACGCCTCGACCCACAGACCATCCGCATCGGTGTTGCCCTTCGACTTGCCGCCCCTATTCTCGCCGAACACAGGTGTATTTGTGGCAGTGAAGCAGCAGACCGATTCGGGTACCATGGTCTTGTGTGCCGTAAATCCGAGGGAAAGATTGCAAGACATGAGGAGGTTAATAACATTATCAAGAGGAGCCTCACAACAGCTGGATGCCCAGCAGTAAGGGAGCCACCCCAACTATGCAGATCTGATGGCAGCCAGAAGCGTCCAGATGGTATCACCCTTCAAGCCTGGACAGATGGGAAGCAGGTGGTGTGGGACTATACATGTGCATCTACCTTGGCTGATACCTATCTCCAATACACCAGGGAGGAAGGAGGGGCAGCTGCCAGCTTTAGGGAGTCCCAAAAGTCTAGAAAATATGGAGAACTTGCCCATCATATGTTTGTTCCCATAGGCTCAGAGACCCTTGGCTCATGGGGAAAGAGTGCATCTAATTTCCTTAAGGAGCTGGGAAAAAGACTCATCAGGGTAACTAGGGATCCCAGGGCAGCTAGTTTTCTGTTCCAGCGGCTCAGTGCGGCTGTACAAAGGGGTAATGCATGCTGCATTTTGGGCACACGCCCCAGCTCTGAGGAGCTGGATGAGATTTTCGCCTTATAATCGGTGATACACACGTAACAACATGTACCGTATATGCCACCTTTATATCAACAATGTATCTCTTAAATCTTCTGTGTCATATTATGTAATAAAATATTCCTATTGGTAAAAAAAAAAAAATAGTTTAAAAGATGGGGTGGTAGGGGAAGTGGAATATTCAAATGGCTTCAGGAAGAAATCCAAATATTCTTCCTTGAAGCCTTTTTATCCACTTCTCCGAGGCTATGGGTCCCACAATTTACACCAGAGGTGGACCCCATCATATATATATATATATAATATATATATATATATATATATATATATATATATATATATATATATATATATATATATATATATATATATATTTATATATACATGTCGTGCCGAATATGTAAAACTGGTCAATTAGCAAGAACTCATTTAAAATTAAGTCCTTTCAAAAATTTTCTCTTATACGTTTAAAGATAAATTTTTTTTCATTAATGTTAATGTAAAAAAAAAATAATTTTGTTCCAAAAGAATCTTAAAAAACTTACCTAACCTTATTATAACAAGAACAATTTATTTTAGCTTAACCCAACTAAATATATTTTAGATTTGTTTACAATAGTTTAATACCAAACAAACACAAGGAAATATATTTTTTTCGTTAAGTTCACAATGATTTTGGCGAAATTATTGCATGCACAAATTTTCGCTTGACTTATATGGCAAGATGAGCGTTGCTATTTAAGCCAAGATGGCAAGTTCTGCCTATTCGGCACGACATATATATATATATATATATATATATGTAGTAGGTTGGTAGACAGCAACCACCCAGGGAAGTACTACCGTCCTGCCAGATGACTGTGAAACAAAAACCTGTAACTGTTTTGCATGATGGTAGGATTGCTGGTTTCTTTTTCTGTCTCATAAACACGCTAAGATAACAGGGATATCTTGCTACTCCTACTTACACTTTGGTCACACTTCACAGACACGCACATGCATATATATATATACATACATCTAGGTTTTTCTCCTTTTTCTAAATAGCTCTTGTTCTTTTTTATTTCTTCTATTGTCCATGGGGAAGTGGAAAAGAATCTTTCCTCCGTAAGCCATGCGTGTCGTATGAGGCGACTAAAATGCCGGGAGCAATGGGCTAGTAACCCCTTCTCCTGTATACAATTACTAAAAAAGAGAAGAAGAAAAACTTTATAAAACTGGGTTGCTTAAATGTGCGTGGATGTAGTGCGGATGACAAGAAACAGATGATTGCTGATGTTATGAATGAAAAGAAGTTGGATGTCCTGGCCCTAAGCGAAACAAAGCTGAAGGGGGTAGGAGAGTTTCAGTGGGGGGAAATAAATGGGATTAAATCTGGAGTATCTGAGAGAGTTAGAGCAAAGGAAGGGGTAGCAGTAATGTTAAATGATCAGTTATGGAAGGAGAAAAGAGAATATGAATGTGTAAATTCAAGAATTATGTGGATTAAAGTAAAGGTTGGATGCGAGAAGTGGGTCATAATAAGCGTGTATGCACCTGGAGAAGAGAGGAATGCAGAGGAGAGAGAGAGATTTTGGGAGATGTTAAGTGAATGTATAGGAGCCTTTGAACCAAGTGAGAGAGTAATTGTGGTAGGGGACTTGAATGCTAAAGTAGGAGAAACTTTTAGAGAGGGTGTGGTAGGTAAGTTTGGGGTGCCAGGTGTAAATGATAATGGGAGCCCTTTGATTGAACTTTGTATAGAAAGGGGTTTAGTTATAGGTAATACATATTTTAAGAAAAAGAGGATAAATAAGTATACACGATATGATGTAGGGAGAAATGACAGTAGTTTGTTGGATTATGTATTGGTAGATAAAAGACTGTTGAGTAGACTTCAGGATGTACATGTTTATAGAGGGGCCACAGATATATCAGATCACTTTCTAGTTGTAGCTACACTGAGAGTAAAAGGTAGATGGGATACAAGGAGAATAGAAGCATCAGGGAAGAGAGAGGTGAAGGTTTATAAACTAAAAGAGGAGGCAGTTAGGGTAAGATATAAACAGCTATTGGAGGATAGATGGGCTAATGAGAGCATAGGCAATGGGGTCGAAGAGGTATGGGGTAGGTTTAAAAATGTAGTGTTAGAGTGTTCAGCAGAAGTTTGTGGTTACAGGAAAGTGGGTGCAGGAGGGAAGAGGAGCGATTGGTGGAATGATGATGTAAAGAGAGTAGTAAGGGAGAAAAAGTTAGCATATGAGAAGTTTTTACAAAGTAGAAGTGATGCAAGGAGGGAAGAGTATATGGAGAAAAAGAGAGAAGTTAAGAGAGTGGTGAAGCAATGTAAAAAGAGAGCAAATGAGAGAGTGGGTGAGATGTTATCAACAAATTTTGTTGAAAATAAGAAAAAGTTTTGGAGTGAGATTAACAAGTTAAGAAAGCCTAGAGAACAAATGGATTTGTCAGTTAAAAATAGGAGAGGAGCGTTATTAAATGGAGAGTTAGAGGTATTGGGAAGATGGAAGGAATATTTTGAGGAATTGTTAAATGTTGATGAAGATAGGGAAGCTGTGATTTCGTGTATAGGGCAAGGAGGAATAACATCTTGTAGGAGTGAGGAAGAGCCAGTTGTGAGTGTGGGGGAAGTTCGTGAGGTAGTAGGTAAAATGAAAGGGTATAAAGCAGCCGGGATTGATGGGATAAAGATAGAAATGTTAAAAGCAGGTGGGGATATAGTTTTGGAGTGGTTGGTGCAATTATTTAATAAATGTATGGAAGAGGGTAAGGTACCTAGGGATTGGCAGAGAGCATGCATAGTTCCTTTGTATAAAGGCAAAGGGGATAAAAGAGAGTGCAAAAATTATAGGGGGATAAGTCTGTTGAGTGTACCTGGTAAAGTGTATGGTAGAGTTATAATTGAAAGAATTAAGAGTAAGACGGAGAATAGGATAGCAGATGAACAAGGAGGCTTTAGGAAAGGTAGGGGGTGTGTGGACCAGGTGTTTACAGTGAAACATATAAGTGAACAGTATTTAGATAAGGCTAAAGAGGTCTTTGTGGCATTTATGGATTTGGAAAAGGCGTATGACAGGGTGGATAGGGGGGCAATGTGGCAGATGTTGCAAGTGTATGGTGTAGGAGGTAGGTTACTGAAAGCAGTGAAGAGTTTTTACGAGGGTAGTGAGGCTCAAGTTAGAGTATGTAGGAAAGAGGGAAATTTTTTCCCAGTAAAAGTAGGCCTTAGACAAGGATGTGTGATGTCACCGTGGTTGTTTAATATATTTATAGATGGGGTTGTAAGAGAAGTAAATGCGAGGGTCTTGGCAAGAGGCGTGGAGTTAAAAGATAAAGAATCACACACAAAGTGGGAGTTGTCACAGCTGCTCTTTGCTGATGACACTGTGCTCTTGGGAGATTCTGAAGAGAAGTTGCAGAGATTGGTGGATGAATTTGGTAGGGTGTGCAAAAGAAGAAAATTAAAGGTGAATACAGGAAAGAGTAAGGTTATGAGGATAACAAAAAGATTAGGTGATGAAAGATTGAATATCAGATTGGAGGGAGAGAGTATGGAGGAGGTGAACGTATTCAGATATTTGGGAGTGGACGTGTCAGCGGATGGGTCTATGAAAGATGAGGTGAATCATAGAATTGATGAGGGAAAAAGAGTGAGTGGTGCACTTAGGAGTCTGTGGAGACAAAGAACTTTGTCCTTGGAGGCAAAGAGGGGAATGTATGAGAGTATAGTTTTACCAACGCTCTTATATGGGTGTGAAGCGTGGGTGATGAATGTTGCAGCGAGGAGAAGGCTGGAGGCAGTGGAGATGTCATGTCTGAGGGCAATGTGTGGTGTGAATATAATGCAGAGAATTCGTAGTTTGGAAGTTAGGAGGAGGTGCGGGATTACCAAAACTGTTGTCCAGAGGGCTGAGGAAGGGTTGTTGAGGTGGTTCGGACATGTAGAGAGAATGGAGCGAAACAGAATGACTTCAAGAGTGTATCAGTCTGTAGTGGAAGGAAGGCGGGGTAGGGGTCGGCCTAGGAAGGGTTGGAGGGAGGGGGTAAAGGAGGTTTTGTGTGCGAGGGGCTTGGACTTCCAGCAGGCATGCGTGAGCGTGTTTGATAGGAGTGAATGGAGACAAATGGTTTTTAATACTTGACGTGCTGTTGGAGTGTGAGCAAAGTAACATTTATGAAGGGATTCAGGGAAACCGGCAGGCCGGACTTGAGTCCTGGAGATGGGAAGTACAGTGCCTGCACTCTGAAGGAGGGGTGTTAATGTTGCAGTTTAAAAACTGTAGTGTAAAGCACCCTTCTGGCAAGACAGTGATGGAGTGAATGATGGTGAAAGTTTTTCTTTTTCGGGCCACCCTGCCTTGGTGGGAATCGGCCGGTGTGATAATAAAAAAAAAATAAATATATATATATATATATATATATATATATATATATATATATATATATATATATATATATATATATAGTAAATGGTGTTAAAGAGAAAAGAGTAAACTTGCTTCATGGAAAGCTCAAGGTTCTCCCTGAAGCTGTTTGAGAATTTTCTCCTACTACCCCCTATATTTTGTATGTATTTTATTTAAGGACAAAATACATTGACAAAACATTCACAAAAATACGATAGAAAGTAAAACACCATAGGTAACTCAGAGCTACATCTCGAATACTTCGTCAAGCTCCCCGGCGGTGGGCCGCATGCCCAGAATGCTGCAGGCATTTCCTCTCTGGATAGCAACACTGAGTCTCTGAAAGAGGAAGCTGGTCGCCCTGTGGTCCTTGGTTTCTATGATGAGCTTTTCACCCAGCTCTATTAGGAACTTTAGAGCACACTTGCCCCATGCTCCAAGGGTCTCCGACCCTGTTGGGATGACGTTATAGCAAGGGGGAAGGTCTTCATATTTGCGGATCTTCTGGGTCTCCCTGTGGCTGGCAGCTCCACCCCGTTCCACTACGGAGTATGGCAAGTAGGTGTCTGCCAATGTGGCGGCACATGTGCTTTCCATCCTTCCAAGGTAGCATAGTGGCTCCATCAGGTCGCTTTTGACTTCCGTCAGACCTCTGCACTTGGGGTTCCCGTTGAGCCGGGCAATGGGCTGTGGCGAGGCTTCTCTTTATGTCATTGACCTCCTCATGCCTGGCAAACTTCCCTTCTGCTGTGTGACACACGAGACCATGAAGTCCGAATTGTTCAGCTGTCGCCCTGCCGCAAATACACCTATGTTCGGTGAGGATGGGGACGGCTAGGCGAAGAGCAACACCAATATCCGAATGGCCTGTGGGTCTAGTCGAGTGCCCAAGGAGGAATTGGGAACAGCTAACAGGAAATCTCCTGAGTGTGGTGCCTTCACTGCCAGGAGACGAGCTTTGTCCTTTCCTGAGGCGTTGGAGAGCAATGTGTTGGCGATTTTTTCCATGATCGGTTTGTCCCAGTGGGACTGTTTGTGTTCTTTGGGAGGAGCTGGTCTACTGGAGGAATCTGTAAGGGTGTCCCACCGAATCGCTGCTTCAGCAAACCTGGGGTCTTGAGCTCCTACTACGTCTCTCAAGCGTTCGGGAACAATCTTCTTGGCTAATGCATGGAAGCCAAACACGAAGACAGAAAAGCAGGTAAAGCAACATGCGTTGCTTTGCGCACCCCTATACTTCCCAGTCGCACTGGGAGGGTTGCCTCATCCCATTGCTGATCCTCTAGTGACAGGTTCAGTGCCTTCTTAAGGGTTGACCTCAGGTGTGCGTCATATTTGTCGAGTGTTGGGTTGTCAAAAGAGGGTGCACACCTCAGGAAGTGAGTCTTGGAATAGTAAGCACCTTGTTAGGAGATACAGAGCATCATGGGCATCAAGATTGCTTATTCTCTCCTCCATTCTCATCAGGTCATTCAATTTGTCCTTGAGGGCTGTGTGGATGGCCTGGTGACCCAGCGGTGCTCCCAAGAGGGTACTGTTGGACGGAGTGGTAGTAGAGACTTCTGGGAGGATTCTTCATACAGCATTGATTATTTCCTGGTTCGCTGTGATGATTTCACACTTGGAGGGATTGAGGATGAGTCCCAAGTCTTCTCCCTGTGTTTTCACCAGTTGTATGTCCCCTACCAGGGACTCTTCAGTACCTGCCAATGTGCCATCATCCAGGTACCAGATGTTGAGCTCGCTGCGTATGCTGGAAGTTAGTTCTCTTACTGCCAAGCAGAAGAGAAGTGGAGCTAGTGGGTCACCCTGCTGAACACCTTCTGATGAGAGAATTTCATGTTCTCCAAACAAAAGAATTGAGGGTTTGCTGTAGCCGGCTGAAATGAAGGAAAAAAGACTGGGGAAGCGATCCCGAACAGCTGGCAAGACAGCATCTCTCTTTACCATATTAAAGGCATTTCTAAAATCAAGTTTGACTTCGGCCTTGATTTCTGGTAGGTCCCTGATGTAGGCCCTTGCCGCATGAGCTGCAGCTTCACTGCCTTGAGGGATCCCAAAGCCCAGTTGGTGTGGCTGGAGTAAACTGGCAGCTTCTAGGCGAATGTTTCTTACTGCTGCTTTGGCAACGAGACGGTGAAGAATGTTTCCAACCGCAATGGGTCTGATTCCCCCATCCTTCTTCAACGCACACAGTGAGGCTCCAAAAAAGAAAGGTTTAATTTGCTTCTGGAATTCGCCCAGCCAGGCAGTTGTTGACGAAAGTTGTTAACTCGGTGAGAAGAAGTGATGCAGATGCACCGAGTACTGGATTTACCAACTCCTTGAGGTGCTGAGGTCGAATTCCAGTGTAACTGGGGGTAAGGCAGCCGGGATTGATGGGATAAAGATAGAAATGTTAAAAGCAGGTGGGGATATAGTTTTGGAGTGGTTGGTGCAATTATTTAATAAATGTATGGAAGAGGGTAAGGTACCTAGGGATTGGCAGAGAGCATGCATAGTTCCTTTGTATAAAGGCAAAGGGGATAAAAGAGAGTGCAAAAATTATAGGGGGATAAGTCTGTTGAGTGTACCTGGTAAAGTGTATGGTAGAGTTATAATTGAAAGAATTAAGAGTAAGACGGAGAATAGGATAGCAGATGAACAAGGAGGCTTTAGGAAAGGTAGGGGGTGTGTGGACCAGGTGTTTACAGTGAAACATATAAGTGAACAGTATTTAGATAAGGCTAAAGAGGTCTTTGTGGCATTTATGGATTTGGAAAAGGCGTATGACAGGGTGGATAGGGGGGCAATGTGGCAGATGTTGCAAGTGTATGGTGTAGGAGGTAGGTTACTGAAAGCAGTGAAGAGTTTTTACGAGGATAGTGAGGCTCAAGTTAGAGTATGTAGGAAAGAGGGAAATTTTTTCCCAGTAAAAGTAGGCCTTAGACAAGGATGTGTGATGTCACCGTGGTTGTTTAATATATTTATAGATGGGGTTGTAAGAGAAGTAAATGCGAGGGTCTTGGCAAGAGGCGTGGAGTTAAAAGATAAAGAATCACACACAAAGTGGGAGTTGTCACAGCTGCTCTTTGCTGATGACACTGTGCTCTTGGGAGATTCTGAAGAGAAGTTGCAGAGATTGGTGGATGAATTTGGTAGGGTGTGCAAAAGAAGAAAATTAAAGGTGAATACAGGAAAGAGTAAGGTTATGAGGATAACAAAAAGATTAGGTGATGAAAGATTGAATATCAGATTGGAGGGAGAGAGTATGGAGGAGGTGAACGTATTCAGATATTTGGGAGTGGACGTGTCAGCGGATGGGTCTATGAAAGATGAGGTGAATCATAGAATTGATGAGGGAAAAAGAGTGAGTGGTGCACTTAGGAGTCTGTGGAGACAAAGAACTTTGTCCTTGGAGGCAAAGAGGGGAATGTATGAGAGTATAGTTTTACCAACGCTCTTATATGGGTGTGAAGCGTGGGTGATGAATGTTGCAGCGAGGAGAAGGCTGGAGGCAGTGGAGATGTCATGTCTGAGGGCAATGTGTGGTGTGAATATAATGCAGAGAATTCGTAGTTTGGAAGTTAGGAGGAGGTGCGGGATTACCAAAACTGTTGTCCAGAGGGCTGAGGAAGGGTTGTTGAGGTGGTTCGAACATGTAGAGAGAATGGAGCGAAACAGAATGACTTCAAGAGTGTATCAGTCTGTAGTGGAAGGAAGGCGGGGTAGGGGTCGGCCTAGGAAGGGTTGGAGGGAGGGGGTAAAGGAGGTTTTGTGTGCGAGGGGCTTGGACTTCCAGCAGGCATGCGTGAGCGTGTTTGATAGGAGTGAATGGAGACAAATGGTTTTTAATACTTGACGTGCTGTTGGAGTGTGAGCAAAGTAACATTTATGAAGGGATTCAGGGAAACCGGCAGGCCGGACTTGAGTCCTGGAGATGGGAAGTACAGTGCCTGCACTCTGAAGGAGGGGTGTTAATGTTGCAGTTTAAAAACTGTAGTGTAAAGCACGCTTCTGGCAAGACAGTGATGGAGTGAATGATGGTGAAAGTTTTTCTTTTTCGGGCCACCCTGCCTTGGTGGGAATCGGCCAGTGTGATAATAAAAAATAATAAAATATATATATATATATATATATATATATATATATATATATATATATATATATATATATATATATATATATATATATATATGTGTGTGTGTGTCTTGCCATATAGGACAAGTGAAAATTTGTGTATGCAATAATTTCGCCAAAATCATTCTGTACCTAACGAAAAAAAATATATTTCAATGTGTTTGTTTAGTATTAAATTATTGTAAACAAATCTAAAATATATTTAGTTGGGTTAGGCTAAAATAAATTGTTCTTGTTATAACAAGGTTAGGTAAGTTTTCTAAGTTCCTTTTGGTGCAAAATTATAAATTTTTACATCAACATTAATGAAAAAAATATATCTTTAAATGTATAAGAGAAAATTTTAGAAAGGACTTAATTTTAAATGAGTTCTTGCAAATTGACCAGTTTTACATATTCTGCACGACATATATATATCGTACCGAATAGGTGAAACTTGCCATTTTGGCTTAAATACCCATGCTCTTCTTGCTGAATAAGGCAAGGGAAAATTTGTGTATGCAAGAATTTCGCAGAAATGTTTATGAACCTAATGAGAAAAAAAATATTTCATTGTGTTTGTTTATTAAATTATTGTAAACTTATCTTAAATATATTTAGTTAGATTAGGCTAAATTAAATTGCGCTTGTTACAGTAAGGTTAGGTAAGTTTTCTAAGATTCTTTTGGTGAAAAATTATTAATTTTTACATTAATATAAATGAAGCAGTCACACCTGGATCCTTCTTTAAAATAGTTCAGGAAGATCCTACGGAGGAACTGCCTGTAGGACAGTTATCAAAGAGGACTAGGAAGGATTATAATAATAATAACAATAATAACAATAATAATAATAATAATAATAATAATAATAATAATAATAATAATAATAATAATATTATTATTATTCTTATTATTATTATTATTATTATTATTATTATTATTATTATTAATAACAGCAATAATAATATCTTTATTTCTACAAGTACATATACAAGGTATACAGACCATAGCTGACAGATCGACACCATGCCTAACCCTTCTAGGGTAGGGTAGGTGCCTGAGCCCGAGCCTTTAGCTCATAAGACTGTCATTCCCATTTGCCCCCTTGGGGCGGGGATGACAGACCAGAGAAGCCTAGCTTGTGGCTAGGCCTGGGGACAGTTGGTCCCAAAGATGAGGAGGTACTTGTGCCTCCTCCCATGGGAGACTTAGGTCTCAGACACTTCCTAAAGAGGGAGCCAAGGCCGGGCCACCACTTGGAAAAGGCCCGGGCCGGAAGAATACCGGCTAATCTTTAACTAACTAACCATAGCTGACATCAGTGACATACTACTATACAGAAAGCCGCTTATTATGCTGAGCATTTCCCGTAAAATTAGGTTAATTTTGTCCCAGGATGCGACCCACACCAGTCGACTACCACCCAGGTACCCATTTTACTGATGGATGAACATGGACAACAGGTGTATGGAAGCACACCCAATGCTTTCACCCTCGCCGGGAATCGAACCCGAACCTCAGCGTGTGAAGCGAGAAATTTGGCAAGCCGGCCCCTGCCTCCTGCATGCTGAACAACACTAAGCTAGGATAAACAACAGTATTTATAATTAGTTATTGTACTGCTTTTATTATATTTTATTAAAAGTATTAATGATATTCTTTATTTCATGAGTTTAAATTCAAGTATATTTACTTTTTTACAGCTTTATATTAAATTTTTCAATGTTAAGTGGTAGTATTTGGGGACCAGGAACGGATTACCTCAATAACGAACGATCGCTATAACGAACGATTGCTATAACGAACGGGATTCGAGAACCAATTAGATTCGTTACAGTATACCTCACTATATATATATATATATATATATATATATATATATATATATATATATATATATATATATATATATATATATATATATATATATATATATATATATATATATGTAAACATAAGTAAACATATGTAAACATATGATCATGTTTGCGTTTCTGGAAACGATCACAATACGAAGATCAATTTTTTTTTTTGGGGGGGGGGGGGTACTGGTAATGAAGAAACAGAAAAGACCCATTAGATGTCGTTCCTGGAGATGTTGAAGGGAACATTTTAATTACAGAGGTGCGAGCACACAGCGGGAGTGTGAGCGTGTTCGATCACAGTGAATGGTTGTAAGTGGTTGAAGTGTGAGAAGGTAAGTAACATTTATCAAGAGATTCCGGCAACTGTTTAGCAAAACTTAAGTCCTGGACAGGAAAGAATGTTGATGTTGAGTGGATCATTTAACCTGTTATGTTTGTATATTTCTGGCAAGGCAACTACTGACTGAATATTGGCAAGGTTTTTCTCTTTAAGTGGTGTTTAAGCCTTAGTTGAGACGGCGACTTTTGTATATAATATAAAAGTGAGTAAGAGTACCATTAAATGAACTAGAGTTAATATTCCGGCATAAAAATGTGTTTACTTACCCTTATATATCTTGCGATTATTCCAGTATTGAAATTAATACCTTCGTAAAACATTCCTATACATTACGTTTTATTAACACTTATTGTTATTCACAGTCTCTATATTTTTATTTTTATCAGATCTTGCATAAATCACTGCGGTCTAAGTAATTTAAGTACCTGTCTTGATTAGAACTTAAACCAGGGGTATAAAGTAACAGTCAGTCTCCCGTAAACACACACTATGAATGTTAGGAAGAACGAGGTAACAACCAGCCAAGCGCTCTGCCAGCACGACGGGAACTGTGGGTCGTCCAGGCAGCAAGCAGCTCCAGCCACCAGCAACTACAGCGCCGTCTCACAGCACAGGCAGCCAGAGTCACACACACACACACACACACACACACACACACACACACACACACACACACACACACACACACACACACACACACACACACACACACACACATATCCAGGGAATACTTGTCAGGAAGACAGCAGCGAGTCATGGTACGTGGCGAGGTGTCAGAGAGGCCACCTGTGACCAGCGGGGTCCCGCAGGGGTCAGTCCTAGGACCAGTGCTGTTTCTGGTATTTGTGAACGACATGACGGAAGGAATAGACTCTGAGGTGTCCCTGTTTGCAGATGACGTGAAGTTGATGAGAAGAATTCACTCGATCGAAGACCAGGCAGAACTACAAAGGGATCTAGACAGGCTGCAGACCTGGTCCAGCAATTGGCTCCTGGAGTTCAATCCCACCAAGTGCAAAGTCATGAAGATTGGGGAAGGGCAAAGAAGGCCGCAGACGGAGTACAGTCTAGGGGGTCAGAGACTACAAACCTCACTCAAGGAAAAAGATCTTGGGGTGAGTATAACACCAGGCACATCTCCTGAAGCGCACATCAACCAAATAACTGCTGCAGCATATGGACGCCTAGCAAACCTCAGAACAGCATTCCGACATCTTAATAAGGAATCATTCAGGACCCTGTACACCGTGTATGTTAGGCCCATATTGGAGTATGCGGCACCAGTTTGGAACCCACACCTAGCCAAGCACGTGAAGAAACTAGAGAAAGTGCAAAGGTTTGCAACAAGACTAGTCCCAGAGCTAAGAGGTATGTCCTACGAGGAGAGGTTAAGGGAAATCAACCTGACGACATTGGAGGACAGGAGGGATAGGGGGGACATGATAACGACATACAAAATACTGAGAGGAATTGACAAGGTGGACAAAGACAGGATGTTCCAGAGATTGGACACAGTAACAAGGGGACACAGTTGGAAGCTGAAGACACAGATGAATCACAGGGATGTTAGGAAGTATTTCTTCAGCCACAGAGTAGTCAGTAAGTGGAATAGTTTGGGAAGCGATGTAGTGGAGGCAGGATCCATACATAGCTTTAAGCAGAGGTATGATAAAGCTCACGGCTCAGGGGGAGTGACCTAGTAGCGATCAGTGAAGAGGCGGGGCCAGGAGCTCGGACTCGACCCCCGCAACCTCAACTAGGTGAGTACACATACACTCCCCCCTCACCACCGACATCTCACTACTTCCCCTGATCCCTCCCCTCCCTCGATCACCCTCCCCTCCCCCGTTCACCCCAAACCCTCCCCACCCCTCCCCACTCAGCTCCCACATAGCCACAGTTCCTCCACTACTTCCGCCCCCCCCCCACACTCTGACACACACACTACTAACCTAACATACAGAACTACATAGGTTTCCCACTCTGAGGCAATCAGGATAAAACAAAAATGGGTTGCCAGAGAGCAACAAAAAAAACCAAGGGACAGGAGGAGGAAAATGCAAAGGAAGATTGGGCAGCAGAGCTCATAAAAAGGGATCATGAATGGGAAAAGAAACTAGAAGAACTTAGCATGAGAATGGAAGAGAGGATAGATATGGAAAGCAGGAAGTGGGAGGTTCATGTCAAAGCAGCAGAAGCTAGGATACAGAGTTTAGAAGAGGAATTGAAAAATCTGAAACAGCCTAAAGAACTAAAGAACATTTTGGGATTGACAACAGAGACTGCTACCTCAGCCACAAATAAGGGGACTGTAGGGAAAGAAGGGGCACAACTGCATGGAGATGCTCTATCAGAGGAGACTGTAGCAAATGAATGAGCTAAGCTTTATGTGGAGGCCCTAACAGACAACAACAGAGCCCAAGGAAAGCCGAGAAGGGAAAATGACAGGCCACTGAGCCCAAGTACATTAGCCAGTGAAACTGATGAAAGGAAAGCTGCAGTGGAGGAAACCAAATTAAATGAGGGGATACACAGGGATATGCAGTGGGAGAATGAAAGGGTGAGGTCAGTCTTTGTGTATGGGCTCCAGGAAGTCGAAGGGGAAACATATGAAGCAAGAAAACAAGGGGAAAAAAAGCAATTGAAAGCATCATGAAAGCAATAGGAGAAGACGATATGACCCAGCTAGAAAATTTTCGGAGAATAGGGGGGTTTGTAAAAAAAAGAACCCGGCCAGTGAGAGTGACCTTCAAGGCAGAAGCGACTCGGACCAGGATCCTGCAGGAGAAAGCACGATTAAGGGACATGACGGCATACAGGAGGGTGTATCTCGACCGCGACAGAACACAAGAAGAAAGGAAGAAACTGAGAGAGATGGTACAAAGGCGAAAGGAGGAAAGAGAGGGGATGAAGAAGACAGACAGGAGATCCCAGACCCAGGAAGAAGATAAAATACAGCCTCCCTCACAACTTTCTATAGAAGCCTCCCAACCAGGTCAACCCCAGTGCAACCAAACACTCTAAATCAAAACACCCATGCCACATCCAATGCTCCCACCCACTACACTACAAACTTCACCCCCACAGCAACAACCCATAGTTCCTTACCAGGTCTCCCACTTCCCCAACCCCAATATACTTCCCAGACCACAGTCTTAGAAAAGAAGTTGAAGGTGTGGTATACAAATGCAGATGGAATAACAAACAAGTATGAGGAGTGGCACGAAAGAATCAAAGAGACATCCCCAGACATAATAGCACTCACAGAAACAAAACTCACCAGAATAATAACAGATTCAATCTTTCCATCCGGATATCAAATCTTCAGGAAAGACAGAGGGAGGAGAGGGGGAGGAGTTGCACTGCTCATTAAAAACCAGTGGGGTTTTGAGAAAATGGAAGGAATGGATGGCATGGGCGAAAGGGACCACTTAGTAGGAACAATCCAGTCTGAGGGACATAAGGTGATAATTGCAGTAATGTACAACCCACCACAGAACTGCAGGAGGCCAAGAGAAGAATACGATGAGAGCAACAGAGCAATGATCAACACACTAGCCGAGGTGGCCAGGAGAGCACACATGGGGGGAGCAAAGTTACTAGTTATGGGTGATTTCAATCACAAGGAGATTGACTGGGAAAACCTGGAGCCCCATGGGGGTCCCGAAACATGGAGAGCCAAGATGATGGATGTGGTACAGGAGAACCTCATGCATCAACATGTTAGAGACACTACCAGAGAGAGAGGAGAGGATGAACCAGCAAGGTTGGACCTTGTATTCACCATGAGTAGTTCGGACATCGAGGGTATCATGTTTGAAAGGCCCCTGGGAGCTAGTGATCATGTGGTTCTGTGCTTCGACTACATAGTTGAGCTCCAAGTGGAGAGAGTAGCAGGAATAGGCTGGGAAAACCAAACTACAAAAGGGGGAACTACTCAGGCATGAGGAACTTCCATCAAGACATTCAGTGGGAGAGGGAACTGACAGGAAAACCAGTACAAGAAATGATGGACTATGTAGCAACAAAATGCAAGGAGGCAGAGGAGAGGTTTGTTCCCAAGGGAAACAGAAATAATGGGAAGAACAGAACGAGTCCTTGGTTCACCCAAAGGTGTAGGGAGGCAAAAACTAGGTGTACTAGAGAATGGAAAAGGTACAGAAGACAGAGAACTGGCCGAAGAGCCAGAAACGAATATGCACAGATAAGAAGGGAGGCTCAGAGACAATATGAAAATGACAATGCATCAAAAGTAAAGACTGACCCGAAGCTGTTGTACAGCCACATCAGGAGGAAAACAACAGTCAAGGACCAGGTAACCAGACTGAGGAAGGGTGATGGGGAATTCACAAGAAACGACGGAGAGGTATGTCAGGAGCTCAACACAAGATTTAAAGAGGTATTTACAGTGGAAACCAGTAGGACTCCAAGAAATCAGAACAGGGGGGCACACCAGCAAGTGCTGGATGAGGTACATATAACCAAGGAGGAGGTGAAGAAGCTGCTATGCGAACTTGACACCTCAAAGGCGGTTGGACCAGACAACATCTCTCCATGGGTCCTTAAAGAGGGAGCAGAGATATTGTGTGAGCCATTAACAAAGATCTTCAACACATCATTGGAAACTGGGCAACTCCCTGAGGTATGGAAAATGGCAAATGTAGTCCCAATTTTTAAAAAGGGAGACAGACATGAGGCACTAAACTACAGACCTGTATCACTAGCGTGTATAGTATGCAAGGTCATGGAGAAGATCATCAGGAGGAGAGTGGTGGGGCACCTGGAAAGAAACAAGTGTATAATTGAAAACCAGCACGGTTTTAGGGAAGGAAAATCCTGTGTCACAAACCTACTAGAGTTTTATGACAAGGTGACAGAAGTAAGACAAGAGAGAGAGGGGTGGATCGACTGCGTATTTTTGGACTGCAAGAAGGCTTTCGACACAGTTCCTCACAAGAGGTTACTGCAAAAGCTAGAGGACCAGGCACACATAACAGGAAAGGCACTGCAATGGATCAGAGAATATCTGACAGGGAGGCAACAACGAGTCATGGTACGCGACGAGGTGTCAGAGTGGACGCCTGTGACAAGCGGGGTTCCACAGGGGTCAGTCCTAGGACCTGTGCTGTTCTTGGTATATGTGAACGACATAACGGAAGGGATAGACTCAGAAGTGTCCTTGTTTGCAGACGATGTGAAGTTAATGAGAAGAATCGAATCGGACGAGGATCAGGCAGGACTACAAAGAGATCTGGACAGGCTACAAGCCTGGTCCAGCAACTGGCTCCTTGAATTTAACCCTGCCAAATGCAAAGTCATGAAGATTGGGAAAGGGCAAAGAAGACCGCAGACACAATATAGTTTAGATGGCCAAAGACTGCAAACTTCACTCAAGGAAAAAGATCTGGGGGTGAGTATAACACCGAGCATATCTCCTGAGGCGCACATCAATCAGATAACTGCTGCAGCATACGGGCGCCTGGCAAACCTACGGATAGCGTTCCGATACCTCAGTAAGGATTCGTTTAAGACTCTGTACACCATCTACGTCAGGCCCATACTGGAGTATGCAGCACCAGTTTGGAATCCACACCTAGTTAAGCACGTCAAGAAATTAGAGAAAGTGTAAAGGTTTGCAACAAGACTAGTCCCAGAGCTACGGGGATTGTCCTATGAAGAAAGGTTGAGGGAAATCGGCCTGACGACACTGGAGGCCAGGAGGGTCAGGGGAGACATGATAACGACATATAAAATACTGCGCGGAATAGACGAGGTGGACAAAGACGGGATGTTCCAGAGATGGGACACAGACACAAGAGGTCACAATTGGAAGTTGAAGACTCAGATGAATCAAAGGGATGTTAGGAAGTATTTCTTCAGTCATAGAGTAGTCAAGCCGTGGAATAGCCTAGAAAGTGAAGTAGTGGAGGCGGAAACCATACATAGTTTTAAGGCGAGGTATGATAGAGCTCATGGAGCAGGGAGAGAGAGGACCTAGTAGCAATCAGTGAAGAGGCGGGGCCAGGAGCTATGACTCGACCCCTGCAACCACAAATAGGTGAGTACAAATAGGTGAGTACAGAGCTAGCTTAATCTAAAGTACATCGACTTACCTTACACGTTCAAACACTCTAATATTATATGGTAAACAATAATGCTTATACTTTGAAAATAATAAACATTTTGATTTTACTGAAAATCAAACAAAAATGTTATTCTTTGTCATTTTACAAGTAAATAAAACATACATACAACATGCATGAACACTCAGCATATATGAATTAATTACCAGAGGATCATGATAACAGAATAATAAACTAACCAACCTTAAACACATAAATTGGATCTTAAGAACTTACTGGGGTGGTACTTACTGGGGTGGTACTTACTGGGGTGGTACTTACTGGGGTGGTACTTACTGGGGTGGTACTTACTTGGGAGCCACTTACCGGGGTGGTACTTACTGGGGTGGTACTTACTTGGGTGGTACTTACTGGGGTGGTACTTACTGGGGTGGTACTTACTGGGGTGGTACTTACTGGGGTGGTACTTACTGGGGTGGTACTTACTGGGGTGATACTGGGGAGCCACTTACCGGGGTGGTACTTACTGGGGTGGTACTTACTGGGGTGGTACTTACTGGGGTGCCACTTACTGGGGTGGTACTTACTGGGGTGGTACTTACTGGGGTGGTACTTACTGGGGTGGTACTTACTGGGGTGGTACTTACTGGGGTGGTACTTACTGGGGTGGTACTTACTGGGGTGGTACTTACTGGGGTGGTACTTACTGAGTGGTACTTACTGGGGTGGTACTTACTGGGGTGCCACTTAAAGATGTGTTTCTTAATATCTCGTCTTAGATGCTTGATTCTGGATTTTTTTTTCAGGTTGGCATTCACCAGGGCGACACTTACCCGGAAAACACCTAGTAGAGTACCTCTTGGGGGGATACTTAGTGGGGTGGCACTTACTGGGGTGGCACTTATTAGGGTGGCACTTCTTGGGTGGCACTAAATGAGGTTGCACTTTTCTTGGGACAAAATATTTATCTACTGCAAATTATTAATCATGGAATGTTTATCTGTTGCAAAATATTAATCACAAAATATTTGACTGTTGTAAAGTATTAATCACGGAATATTTAACTGTTGCTGTGTATTAATCACGAAATATTTAACTGTTGCAAAGAATTAATCACAAAATATTTGTTGCAAAGTATTAATCATGGAATATTTAACTGTTGCAAAATATTAATCACAAAATATTTGACTGTTGCAATGCATTATTCACAGAAAATTTATTTATCTGTCGCAGAAGTATTAATCACGGAATATTTAACTGTTGCAAAGTATTAATCGCGGAATATTTAACTGTTGCAATGCATTAATCACGGTATATTCATATGTTGCAAATTATTAATCATGGAATATTTAACTGTTGCAAGGTATTAATCACGAAATATTTAACTGCTGCAAAGTATTAATCACGGAATATTTATATGTTGCAAAGTATTAATCACAAAATATTTGACTGTTGCAAAGTATTAATCATGAAATATTTAACTGCTGCAAAGTATTAATCACGGAATATTTATCTATTGCGAAGTATTAATCACGGAACATTTATCTGTTACAAAGTATTAATCACAAAATATTTGACTGTTGCAAAGTATTAATCATGGAATATTTATCTGTTGCAAAGTATTAATCACAAAATATTTGACTGTTGCAAAGTATTAATCATGGAATATTTAACTGTTGCAAAGTATTAATCACAAAATATTTGACTGTTGCAAAGTATTAATCACAAAATATTTGACTGTTGCAAAGTATTAATCACGGAATATTTATCTGTTGCAAAGTATTAATCACAAAATATTTGACTGTTGCAAAGTATTAATCTGATAAAGAAATGTGAAAAAAGCACTATCTTAACTGATAAAGAAATGTGAAAAAAACACTATCTTAACTGATAAAGAAATGTGAAAAAAACACTATCTTAACTGATAAAGAAATGTGAAAAAACACTATCTTAACTGATAAAGAAATGTGAGAAAAACACTATCTTAACTGATAAAGAAATGTGAAAAAACACTATCTTAACTGATAAAGAAATGTGAAAAAAACACTATCTTAACTGATAAAGAAATGTGAAAAAAACACTATCTTAACTGATAAAGAAATGTGAAAAAACACTATCTTAACTGATAAAGAAATGTGAAAAAAGCACTATCTTAACTGATAAAGAAATGTGAAAAAAACACTATCTTAACTGATAAAGAAATGTGAAAAAAACACTATCTTAACTGATAAAGAAATGTGAAAAAACACTATCTTAACTGATAAAGAAATGTGAGAAAAACACTATCTTAACTGATAAAGAAATGTGAAAAAACACTATCTTAACTGATAAAGAAATGTGAAAAAAACACTATCTTAACTGATAAAGAAATGTGAAAAAACACTATCTTAACTGATAAAGAAATGTGAAAAAAACACTATCTTAACTGATAAAGAAATGTGAAAAAACACTATCTTAACTGATAAAGAAATGTGAAAAAACACTATCTTAACTGATAAAGAAATGTGAAAAAACACTATCTTAACTGATAAAGAAATGTGAAAAAACACTATCTTAACTGATAAAGAAATGTGAAAAAACACTATCTTAACTGATAAAGAAATGTGATAAAAAACACTATCTTAACTGATAAAGAAATGTGAAAAAAACACTATCTTAACTGATAAAGAAATGTGAGAAAAACACTATCTTAACTGATAAAGAAATGTGAGAAAAACACTATCTTAACTGATAAAGAAATGTGAAAAAACACTATCTTAACTGATAAAGAAATGTGAAAAAACACTATCTTAACTGATAAAGAAATGTGAAAAAACACTATCTTAACTGATAAAGAAATGTGATAAAAAACACTATCTTAACTGATAAAGAAATGTGATAAAAAACACTATCTTAACTGATAAAGAAATGTGAAAAAACACTATCTTAACTGATAAAGAAATGTGAAAAAACACTATCTTAACTGATAAAGAAATGTGAAAAAACACTATCTTAACTGATAAAGAAATGTGATAAAAACACTATCTTAACTGATAAAGAAATGTGAAAAAAACACTATCTTAACTGATAAAGAAATGTGAAAAAAACACTATCTTAACTGATAAAGAAATGTGAAAAGACACTATCTTAACTGATAAAGAAATGTGAAAAAACACTATCTTAACTGATAAAGAAATGTGAAAAACACTATCTTAACTGATAAAGAAATGTGAAAAAACACTATCTTAACTGATAAAGAAATGTGATAAAAAACACTATCTTAACTGATAAAGAAATGTGAAAAAAAACACTATCTTAACTGATAAAGAAATGTGAGAAAAACACTATCTTAACTGATAAAGAAATGTGAAAAAACACTATCTTAACTGATAAAGAAATGTGAAAAAACACTATCTTAACTGATAAAGAAATGTGAAAAAACACTATCTTAACTGATAAAGAAATGTGATAAAAAACACTATCTTAACTGATAAAGAAATGTGATAAAAAACACTATCTTAACTGATAAAGAAATGTGAAAAAACACTATCTTAACTGATAAAGAAATGTGAAAAAACACTATCTTAACTGATAAAGAAATGTGAAAAAACACTATCTTAACTGATAAAGAAATGTGATAAAAAACACTATCTTAACTGATAAAGAAATGTGAAAAAACACTATCTTAACTGATAAAGAAATGTGAAAAAACACTATCTTAACTGATAAAGAAATGTGATAAAAAACACTATCTTAACTGATAAAGAAATGTGAAAAAACACTATCTTAACTGATAAAGAAATGTGATAAAAAACACTATCTTAACTGATAAAGAAATGTGAAAAAAACACTATCTTAACTGATAAAGAAATGTGAAAAAAACACTATCTTAACTGATAAAGAGGTAATTAACACATATAATTTTATTGTTAAAGTTTGTTATCACATTATTAACGCATTTACTAAAAATTGTGAATTCCTAACATAAAATACTTATGTGTTATCTAACACTGTAACCTATAACACTTTGCTCTCTTACTTACAACCATTTTTTTCTAAGTAGCTGGTATCTGTGACTAACACTTGTGTAGTGGCGTGAACTTGTAGATACTCAAGCTTCAACAATCGCACTTTCAAAGCTCAGCAACAAGAAAGTGAAGGAGTCAGTATGCAACTAATGCATATATAATCTAGTCGTAAATTGGTAGCAAAGGTATCCAAGAAAGGTATCCTTATATAGCGTAGCCCCATTCTCCCTTTTGTCACTGCACCACGAAAGGAATAGTACAGACTGAGGCAGGTTTCTGACACTGCTTCACATTAGCGTTGAAAACCTGAAACTAATCACAAGAAGTATTTGCTAGTTACCACATGGAATCTATCTTATATTCTTCAAGAGAAAAATGGAAAATCAAATTATCTGGTAAGAAACACCAGCTCTGAGTAGGACTTGTTGTCCCGGAGTGAGACCAGTGTCCTAACATACACCAGCACATTAACCCAGAAATTGCGATATCAAGAATTTGCATAATCCAGTTATTAGCATCCAGGAGTGAAGCCAATCATGCAAGCCACTCAGAATTTATTGCACGAAAATCAGTATTACAGTTTTCCCTGATTGGATAAAAAAGGCAAATGAGAGTCAACAAAAAAGGAAAATGAATCCTATTTTTTGCCAGTAAAAATGATTAGTGTTGAAGGTACTATGTAAATAGGTGACTACGTACGTTTATTTAATTAATGAGTATATTACATTTATTTACAATGGTCATAAGGGCACGCAAGTGCCATGTGGACATAAAAGTACATTATATATTAATACATAGATATAGTCCAGGAAATATCAGTAAGGTCAAACACAGATTTTTCTGATCAGAAGAGAGATTTTCCAGTTGCTTCACAGAACCTGTCTTTATAAAACTTGCACATAAAACTTTGACAAATGAAAATTAAAGTGAAACTTCCTTAGAGGAAAACACATCAACACAAAAGAATAAAATACATCAGCATGGAAGGCTAAAACACATAAACATGGAAGGCTAAAACACATAAACATAGAAGGCTAAAACACATCAACATGGAAGGCTAAAACACATCAACATGGAAGGCTAAAACACATAAACATAGAAGGGTAAAACACATCAACATGGAAGGCTAAAACACATCAACATAGAAGGCTAAAACACATCAACATGGAAGGCTAAAACACATCAACATGGAAGGCTAAAACACATCAACATGGAAGGCTAAAACACATCAACATGGAAGGCTAAAACACATCAACATGGAAGGCTAAAACACATCAACATGGAAGGCTAAAACACATCAACATGGAAGGCTAAAACACATAAACATAGAAGGCTAAAACACATCAACATGGAAGGCTAAAACACATCAACATGGAAGGCTAAAACACATCAACATGGAAGGCTAAAACACATCAACATGGAAGGCTAAAACACATCAACATGGAAGGCTAAAACACATAAACATAGAAGGGTAAAACACATCAACATGGAAGGCTAAAACACATCAACATGGAAGGCTAAAACACATAAACATAGAAGGCTAAAACACATCAACATGGAAGGCTAAAACACATCAACATAGAAGGTTAAAACTCATCAACATAGAAGGCTAAATCACATCAACATAAAAGGCTAAAACATATCAACATGGAAGACTAAAATGCATCAACATGGAAGGCTAAAACACATCAACATGGAAGGCTAAAACACATCAACATGGAAAGCTAAAACACATAAACATAGAAGGCTAAAACACATCAACATAGAAGGCTAAAACACATCAACATGGAAGGCTAAAACACATCAACATGGAAGGCTAAAACACATCAACATAGAAGGCTAAAACTCATCAACATAGAAGGCTAAATCACATCAACATAGAAGATTAAAACACATCAACATAGAAGGTTAAAACACATCAACATAGAAGGCTAAACACATCAACATAGAAGGCTAAAACATCAACATAGAAGGTTAAAACACATCAACATAGAAGGCTAAAGCACATCAACATAGAAGATTAAAACACATCAACATAGAAAGCTAAACACATCAACATAGAAGGCTAAAACACATCAACATAGAAGTCTAAAACACATCAAGAAAGAAGGCTAAAACACATCAACATAGAAGGCTAAACACATCAACATAGAAAGCTAAAACATCAACATAGAAGGCTAAAACACATCAACATAGAAGGCTAAAGCACATCAACATAGAAGATTAAAACACATCAACATAGAAGGCTAAACACATCAAGAAAGAAGGCTAAAACACATCAACATAGAAGGCTAAAACATCAACATAGAAGGCTAAAACACATCAACATAGAAGGCTAAAACACATCAACATAGAAGGCTAAAACACATCAACATTGAAGGCTAAAACACATCAACATAGAAGGCTAAAACACATCAACATTGAAGGCTAAAACACAACAACATAGAAGGCTAAAACACATCAACATAGAAGGTTAAGACACATCAACATAGAAAGCTTAAACACATCAACATAGAAAGCCTAAAACTCACAAGAAACATTCCGTTGCAGTTATTGCACAGACGCCAACAAAATGTTTTATTGATACCATCAGGTGTGTCAGCTATAAAAGACTGATGCAACTCAGAATTCTTTTACTGTAACCATGGGGAAAGCGCTAAGCTAGTAGGGGTTTGATAATACCTGTAGCTAGTCTCTTGGATCAAGAGCCACTTGCCAACATCAAGGCAGAATAACGCAATAAGATAAAATAATCCAACACCATTTCGAGATAAAGGAGGAGAAAAAACAAAAGGCCAATATTCCATGCTACAATTTTCTGAGTATATTACTATCTGTCCATGTATTGTATTGATAAAACCACTGGATATATAACATCGTTATTTACTACAAGTACATGTACAAGGTATACAGGTCTCGCTGACATCAATGACTTACTACTATATAGAAACCGCTTGTTATACTGAGCATTTCCAACAAATTAGGTCAGTTGTATCCCAGGATGCGACCCACACCAGTCCACTAACACTCAGGTACCCATTTTAAACTGATGGGTGAACAGGGACAAGGACAGCAGGTGTCTTATGGAAACACATCCCTAATATTTTCCAGTCGTACCGGAGGAGATTCGAACCCCGGACCGCAGTGTGTGACCTTAGTGCGCTAGCGATTGGGCTACGGGAGCGAGACGTCTGCAAGATAGCCAGATGTTGCACATGTGTCTAGTTCACCAGCAATTTTCTATGGATACACGAGAGTTGACATTATGAAGACGATCATAAAGGAACTTTCTATAGTTATCTGGTTATCTTATAGAAACTAGATAAAGGAATTGTCTATATAAGACTGAGCAGAGGCGACGGTACTTGACAACTGTTCCTCATTAAAATAGTGAACATTAAAATAGTGAACATTAAAACAGTGAACATTAAAATAGTGAACATTAAAATAGTGAACATTAATATAGTGAACATTAAAATAGTGAACATTAAAACAGTGAACATTAAAACAGTGAACATTAAAATAGTGAACATTAATATAGTGAACATTAAAATAGTGAACATTAAAACAGTGAACATTAAAACAGTGAACATTAAAACAGTGAACATTAAAATAGTGAACATTAAAATAGTGAACATTAAAACAGTGAACATTAAAACAGTGAACATTAAAACAGTGAACATTAAAACAGTGAACATTAAAATAGTGAACATGAAAATAGTGAACATGAAAATAGTGAACATGAAAATAGTGAACATTAAAATAGTGAACATTAAAATAGTGAACATTAAAACAGTGAACATTAAAATAGTGAACATTAAAATGGTGAACATTAAAACAGTGAACATTAAAATAGTGAACATTAAAACAGTGAACATTAAAATGGTGAACATTAAAATAGAGAACATGAAAATAGTGAACATGAAAATAGTGAACATGAAAATAGTGAACATGAAAATAGTGAACATTAAAATAGTGAACATGAAAATAGTGAACATTAAAATAGTGAACATTAAAATAGTGAACATTAAAACAGTGAACATTAAAACAATGAACATTAAAATAGTGAACATTAAAATGGTGAACATTAAAACAGTGAACATTAAAACAGTGAACATTAAAATAGTGAACATTAAAACAGTGAACATTAAAATAGTGAACATGAAAATAGTGAACAGGAAAATAGTGAACATTACAATAGTGAACATTACAATAGTGAACATTAAAACACTGAACATTAAAACAGTGAACATTAAAATAGTGAACATTAAAACAGTGAACATTAAAATAGTGAACATTAAAATAGTGAACATGAAAATAGTGAACATTAAAATAGTGAACAATAAAATAGTGAACATTAAAATAGTGAACAATAAAATAGTGAACATTAAAATAGTGAACGTTAAAATAGTGAACATTAAAATAGTGAACATTAATAGAGTGAACATTAAAATAGTGAACATGAAAATAGTGAACATTAAAATAGTGAACATTTAATAGTGAACATTAATATAGTGAACATTAATAGAGTGAACATTAAAATAGTGAACATTAAAATAGTGAACATTAAAATAGTGAACATTAAAATAGTGAACATTAAAATAGTGAACATTAAAATAGTGAACATTAAAATAGTGAACGTTAAAATAGTGAACATGAAAATAGTGAACAATAATATAGTGAACATTAAAATAGTGAACATTAAAATAGTGAACATTAAAATAGTGAACATTAAAATAGTGAACATTAAAATAGTGAACATTAATATAGTGAACATTAAAATAGTGAACATTAAAATAGTGAACATTAAAATAGTGAACATTAAAACAGTGAACATTAAAATAGTGAACATTAAAATAGTGAACATTAAAATAGTGAACATTAAAATAGTGAACATTAAAATAGTGAACATTAATATAGTGAACATTAAAATAGCGAACATTAATATAGTGAACATTAAAATAGTGAACATTAAAATAGCGAACATTAATATAGTGAACATTAAAATAGTGAACATTAATATAGTGAACATTAAAATAGTGAACATTAATATAGTGAACATTAAAATAGTGAACATTAAAATAGTGAACGTTAAAATAGTGAACATGAAAATAGTGAACATTAATATAGTGAACATTAAAATAGTGAACATTAATATAGTGAACATTAAAATAGTGAACATTAAAATAGTGAACATTAATATATTGAACATTAAAATAGTCAACATTAATATAGTGAACATTAAAATAGTGAACATTAAAATAGTGAACATTAATATAGTGAACATTAAAATAGTGAACATTAATATAGTGAACATTAAAATAGCGAACATTAAAACAGTGAACATTAATATAGTGAACATTAAAATAGTGAACATTAAGATAGTGAACATTAATATAGTGAACATTAAAATAGTGAACATTAATATAGTGAACATTAAAATAGTGAACATTAAAATAGTGAACATTAAGATAGTGAACATTAAAATAGTGAACATTAAAACAGTGAACATTAAAATAGTGAACATTAAAATAGTGAACATTAAGATAGTGAACATTAAAATAGTGAACATTAAAACAGTGAATATTAAAATAGGGAACATTAAAATAGTGAACATTAAAATAGTGAACATTAAAATAGTGAACATTAAAATAGTGAACATTAAGATAGTGAACATTAAAATAGCGAACATTAAAATAGTGAACATTAAAATAGTGAACATTAAAATAGTGAACATTAAGATAGTGAACATTAAAATAGTGAACATTAAAATAGTGAACATTAAGCTAGTGAACATTAAAATATTGAACATTAAGATAGTGAACATTAAAATAGTGAACATTAAGATAGTGAACATTAAAATAGTGAACATTAAAATAGTGAACATTAAAATAGTGAACATTAAGATAGTGAACATTAAAATAGTGAACATTAAAATAGTGAACATTAAGATAGTGAGCATTAAAATAGTGAACATTAAGATAGTGAATATTAAAATAGTGAACATTAAGATAGTGAACATTAAAATAGTGAACATTAAAACAGTGAACATTAAGATAGTGAACATTAAGATAGTGAACATTAAAATAGTGAACATTAAGATAGTGAACATTAAAATAGTGAACATTAAGATAGTGAACATTAAAATAGTGAACATTAAAACAGTGAACATTAAGATAGTGAACATTAAGATAGTGAACATTATAGTTGCAATAAAAACGTAAGATTTCAATATTTATCAATTTTCTTTCGCATTTCTATTCTATATAAATTTATCAACAATCTTCTCAGGAAAATAAATTATTTTGTGTTCATTAAGACAATCCCAAGTTCTCTAAAAGAACAATATTTTCATTAAGGATATATTAATTATTAAGAGTTTCAAGACGATCTGAAGAGTCCTTCTCAAGTTATTACATGGAAAACAATTTATTTAATAAAATTGGCAAATTAATATTGACTTTGTTCAAAGTGAGAGACAAGTTTTCCATTTATGAAAACCTTAATTATTACATGACTCTCAGAAATTGTATTATTTAGTAATTTCTCTTAATTAATGTACAAGTTCAGGTTTTAGACAAGTTCATTAACATTTTCGAACTTGCGTCTAAACAGTTTAAACTTAGAGGATGTCTTCCTTGTCTTGCTTCATTCCTTGCCTTTTCTCTCTGTCTTAGTTTTCCTGCCTTCCTTTCCTTACCTTTCTTGTCGTCTGCATAGGTGAGTTCTCTCCTAAGAAGTTTTATCCCGCTAGGATTTGATCCTTCAAGTATTTTACGAACATAGGTGCAGTATAGTGGCCTGCACATCTGTTTGTAACGTGATAACCAAGCTAGAAACGAGGAACGAACGAAAGACAGCGGTGAGTAAATACTTATATATTTCCTTCACCAAACAGTAAGCATATTGCATATATATATATATATATATATATATATATATATATATATATATATATATATATATATATATATATATATATATATATATATGCAATAAGATCACAGTAAACAGGTGATTTCAAAATATGCAAAACAACCACTGTGAAAGAATAGAGAAGTTCCAAGAACTTTCGTGACTACTCACATTATCAAGGAACAATGAAAGTAAGGCATCAAAGGAAGGTATAAAAGGGGTAGCCCACACCTCACTATCAGATCCCACAATAAAGAAACACCTGACGCGAGACAGCAGGCCCGCCGGCCGAACTAGACAGGTCCTTCACTCAACCCACAAACTATTCTACCCAAGAAACAAGAAATTTAAAAAATTATTATTTGTCCAATGTATTATTAAATTCTTCCCAAATTCTATTAATTATAAATGGATCTAATTTATATAAACCAAAGGAAATATTCATATTATTGTCAAAATTGCTTTTTATGAAACAAGATTCAATTATATTCCTGTCGACCATGGACTTGCTTGATACTACTTTCTCAACTTTTTGAAAATCAATTGGATGGTTAAAATCTCTTACATGAATAAATAGAGTATTGGAATCTTGTCCAGTTCTAATGCTATATTTATGTTGTTTTAATCTTAGTTCGAGATTTTTACCAGTTTGACCGTAATAAACCTTATCGCAAATTTTACAAGGAATCTTATAAACACATCCATCAGCATTTTGGGGGGAATTCTTTATCAAAAGTTTTTTTACTGTATCAAGATTTTTGAATACAACTTTAATATTAAAAGTCTTAAGAAGAGAAGGCATATCAACCAAGTTTTCATGGTAAGGGAGAACCAACATATTTTTAGTTGAATAAGGCTGGATGTCCCTTTTTGGATTGTAAAAAGTATTTCTAGCAACTTTAAAAGATTTATCAATTACAATTGACAATAATTTGAATATTTCCTTTGGTTTATATAAATTAGATCCATTTATAATTAATAGAATTTGGGAAGAATTTAATAATACATTGAACAAATAATAATTTTTTAAATTTCTTATTTCTTGGGTAGAATAGTTTGTTGGTGGGTTGTATGAAATGAAGGACCTGTCTAGTTGGGCCGGCAAGCCTGCTGTCTCGCGTCAGGTGTTTCGTTGTTGAGGGATCTGATAGTGAGGTGTGGGCTACCCCTTTATATACCTTCCTTTGATGTTTTACTTTCATTGTTCCTTGATAATGTGAGTAGTCACGAAAGAGCTTGGAACTTCTCTATTCTTTCACAGTGGTTGTTTTGCATATATATATATATATATATATATATATATATATATATATATATATATATATATATATATATATATATATATATATATATATATATATATATATATATATATATATATATATATATATATATATATATATATATATATATATATATATATATACATATACAGTAAGGCAATTTTGCCAGCAGGAGACATGGTAAGAACAGTCTTCAGCCACACTTGGAGGTAAGTGTGTCAGTGTTGATTAACGAGTGTACCATATTGGTTCACAGTCTTGGCGGGCTTCCTTGTGATTGGCTGATTGAACCAAGGTGGTAACATAACTGGGGACACAACACATTATACCCTTATCATCTGGCTTGCTGGTAGAGAGTGAATGCCTTTATGGGTGTGTGACAAACACAGAATAAAATGTAATGTATTCTTAACATAACACAGTGCTCCACTAACTCTTCTTGGAGAAAGCATCAACATTAGTATTCTGAAGCCGAGACTTAGAAAGATTCTGAATTTATTAAATGGTAAACAATATAAATATTTATTCTATAGGATTAGAAAACTGGAGATTATGGAGCCTAACACGACCCTTGTCACACTAGGGCTGAAAATCTGCAGCAATAACACGGACCTTGTCACACTAGGGCTGAAAATCTGCAGCAATAACACGGATCTTGGCACACTAGGGCTGAAAATCTGCAGCAATAACACGGACCTTGTCACACTAGGGCTGAAAATCTGCAGCAATAACACGGACCTTGTCACACTAGGGCTGAAAATCTGCAGCAATAACAGGGACCTTGGCACACTAGAGCTAAAAATCTGCAACAAAGCAGAAGAAACATTCTCCAGTAAACGCACAGATTCCAATGATTTAAAGTTTTGCGAAAAAAAGCAGATTTGCCCATTCACTAATTAAACTGTCTTGGCTGTAAGATACATCAGCTATTAATTACTGCAACCATTCAGAAAAGGTAAACTCAAACATATATAGCGGGCTTAATGGGGAATTAAAATTTCGCACTATTTCACATATAAAATAGGCATACGTAGATCTACACCCTTGAATTTCACTCTCCGCTGTGTTCCAATTAGATGGCACCATTTTTGAACATTCGAATGTTTACCTCAGAAAATTTTAGATGTACACATTATGGGAACCAAGTCAGGATGCCTGAGGTGGGTCCTACAACGTTGTTCACATGGCACTTGCATACGTCAGTTGTACTAGGTGTATACAAGTTAGTAATGAACTGGTAACATTTGCTTTGTATGATTCTACTCTTGTCAATGCACATCTCAGTGACTGTGGAACACGTGTGATAACCGCAAAATTAATAGAATATAAAAAAATAGAAGCAAACTCACATTTTATAAATATCTTAATATGAGCACTGTGTACAGGCCAACATTATGTTATTTTCTCCATTTTCTCGTATCATTAATAACTGAATTTTAGAAGAACGTAAATGTACACATTGCGAACCGAAGGATCGATGCGTTGTCCCATTGCTAAAGCAGATAACGTGTTAACAAATGTACCATGGGCAAACAATAACGAAAATTAATCATAGAATTTCTAATGAATTCTCTGGGTACAGAAATTCGAGATTGTGTTGACATGAATGTACGGACACATGATCATTACTTTAGGCTTCGTAGTCATGTAGTGGAAAAATATGAATTTGATGGCTAATCCAAACCATTTTAACTCGACAACTTTATTATCAACACGTAATTACCTTTCCTATATAATTGAATTGCTGTAGTTAACACGGAAGGTCACTATAAACTTAACTTTTCCCACGTAATGGCAAATTTAGGATAGCCAGGTAGAGACAATTCAGCCAAGCTTAAACGTCCCAACACGTGTAAAACGGACAAATGTTAAACGCTTAGCTATCTGGCCGACAACGTTAGTGAAGTCGGAAAAATATTTTGTAGCTCTGGAGGTTAAATGTGATTGAAACCCCTCAAATAGGAGCAGAAATTGTCGGAGTTACAGTCCTGCAGAATGTGAGAAACCAACGACTGGGCAGGACTCCGAAATTAGATGTGAAAAGGGTACAATAGTTAAACACCATTCCCCCAGATAAGTAATGTCTTTATATGTTGAAATTCTGGCCAGTAGTTTCCTCATATCTAGGCGGGGGTTGTGGATGACACACCAAGTAATCTCCAGAGAAAATTGGTGGGTGTTAGCATAAATTTCCCTTCTGGTATATAAACATGTATATGTATTCATTATTAAATCAATTTAACATACAGTCCATATAATTTATGTAAATTTTAGTACCAGAATTACTGGTGGTGTTTATTACATTTGAAGTTAACATAGGTCCAGAGTGACTTGTGGAGTATGAGATCAGTGAGTATTCGAAGGGTGACATTCTTTGCGACCTAGGATGTCCCAAAATTCCTACATATCTCAATAATACTTGACAATGAATAATTATCTTTGTTACAGATTACTGGTATGTATCTTATGAGGTTCATCCAGGTTATTTAATATTCCACAGCATTTCTATCTCTTTTTTTTGCACTGCTTTAAAATTGGCTAGAATACTTCCCAAGAATCAACGTGAATCCCAGATTTTTAGAATATCGGCAGGAAATAAATGTTTAGCTTTATTGAACATTATAAATCTTTAATGAAATAATAATGCTTGGAGTTGATTGGATGTTCATGGGTTTTGTAATGTGTTAAGGAGAATATTGTTAATTAAAGTTAACAGTCAAACGATAGTGAATATTTTGACAGTGAAAGGAATATAAGCCTGAAAACATGAAGATCATTAAGTCAGAGATGGTGTGAAGGTGTCAGGGGCCATTCAGACCCTCAAAGTACATTTAAAGGCACCCACTACTTATGAAAAGAAAACAGAAAAAAATAACAAAAGAAGATAAATAACTTCATTAAATATAAGTAAATCTTCCCATATAAAAAAAATTAAATATGAAGTCATCCTAACTGAAGCAAATGACGGAAAATAATTAAATAAATCAAATGAAGCAAGCCTCATATGTACAGAATTATGTTGTTTTGAGTCTGCCGTTGGTATGGCAAGGTTCACAGGAGTGGAACAGGAAGCTAGAGTAGTGAGGTCACCGGTGGTCGTGACTGTTGTGCAGCCCACCTCCACAGGGTAACAGTATCAATAAAGGTGTGCAGCTAGCAACTTAGCTAACGGAGTTGGTTGCCGATAGTGGTAGACAACTGGAAATCGGCAACAGAGTTACAAGGAACTGGCCAAATTACTAAATCGTAGAATGTTACATAAATAGCAGCACTGTTCTGGTGGTATAAGAAAAACCACGTCTACAAGATGAGGCTTTTGATGAAATCGTTGGCCTGCACAGCAGTAGTATAACAGCAGAGTTCTCGTATTGATGGATTGTAGATCCAAAGCAATGGTGAAGGAACAGCAGTTCCCAAGATGAGGCGTTTGAAGAAATCGTGGACCTGCACAGAGGTAGAACAGCAGAGTTCTTGTAATGAAGTAGACGTGTAGACACTAACCAAACGTGGAGGAACAACAAAGTTCCCAGGGAGATGATACATCAGGTTTCTGATCTATGATCAGAACGAGTTGCTTTTCTTATCTCGCATCTGTCGGGCGACCTGAACCATATAACAAGGCTGAGAAGCTGAGAAAAAATAAAAGGAAGTGGACAAGAAGTCATTCACATGATGGGCTGATGGCCTTTAAAAGAAATGGTGATGACTCTTATTGATGTAACTATAGTAAAGTCCGGTCAAACAAAAACCCAACAACAGTAGAACTCTTGTAAGTAAAAAATCTAAATATGAAATAGCTAATCAAAAGTGAAGGTCTATACTTGCAGACTTGATGAAAGCAGAAAGCCAAGTGACTCCTTCGTCAGCAAGGGTCTCTTGTTGACGTTGGGGTAAAGGTAACTGCTCATGTACCCCTTTCTGAACAGTCGTACTACCAGTCACACCGCCTTCACCACTCATTCAGTCATAATGAACTTTTCCCTCACATATGGAAATATCTGAGTGAAGAGGATATCTTTCGATGAGGATTTTTTTTTAGAAACGTTTGTAGCTTTCAAAGGAAAATATATTTTTGGGAGGAAAATTAAAGCCCCGGAAGTGAGTACAGGTTAGGTTAGGTTAGGTAAGGTTCGTCAGGAAACAGGACAAAAGTGAGTACAGAGAACTATAAGTGAAATATTTCTATTCAGATGGAACAATTTCCTGAAAGAGATCACGAATTTATGTACAAAATATATGGAATGTCTTGTAGTGTTCCTTTATTTGAACGATGATAGTTGGTATTCCCAACTACGTTCATGAAAATTGTATTTGTAACCAGGAACTGCTAGACGATGAATGAAAAAAAAAATTACGAAAAAGGCTCAAACCTGATTTTCACAATGCCTTTTTACCTATTTTTCCTTAAATTGTACAAAACTACTTTTACAAACATTTGATGAATCAACAGATGAAGTCAATTTGTAATACCAAATCATGAAAAGGTTTCAGGAATTTTGTTCATAATACAAAATTTCTAACTTCTATGATGTAAATGAAAAAATAACATATCAAGAAAATCTGGTTAAAAACGCTCGAGAATATATATAACTGATTTCAACGGTATAATCTCTTATACAAAACAAAACTGTAAATGCATAAAGAATAACCCAGCACTTAAATGTCACGATAACCAGTAACATCTTCACTAGTTATGTCTTCCTGATTATGTCGCTGGATAACCAAAGAAATATAATAACAAAGAAGAATAAAAAGGCACAATACCGTGACTGGAACAACACACAAACAACCCGCACTTAAGAGGCAGAAACTTATGTGGACGTTTCCGTCCGACTTGGACCATTAACTAGTCCGGATCGAAACGCTGTCATGAATTTCAGTGTCCTAAGTGCGGGTTATTTGTGTAGACATAACATCCACTAGCAGGATCCTCAAGAAAGTAGATAATAACTCACTAAATCGTAATAACAAAATTGCAAACAAACCACAGAAGCAGTGGCACTTGAACCTATGGCAAGTTCGACTCACCTACCATGGCTTCCAACTCCACCCGTGATGTGAAATAGATAATGCTGATAGAATTTTGTTTTTTGTTTTTTTTGAGATGCGATGGAACTAGATGGACAACACGGGAATTTTGATGACCATATAAGATATATTAGAGATAAAATAAAATAATTTCTCTTGTATATGGGTTGTCACCAAATTAGCAATGGATTTATCAGGAACACAGCAACGACAAACAGTTAATCAAATTTCATAATGAACATGTCAACAGCAGTACAAATAAAACATCTCCAATATTTAGCACAACTACAGCCACTCCTGGAAAAAGCAAATACAGCCCAGTACCAACATAAGAGTTGACCAAATATTGATACATAGCTCGAGGTGTGACATGGCCTGCCAGGGTAAGTCGGAATGCAGGCGGAGTTTACAAGGTGATGAAGTGAACATTGTTTGCTCCAGGGACGGCGCCAGAAGCGATGGACAAGAGGAAAAATGGAGTGTCGGGCTCAGGGTATTGGTCTTCCTGTAGTCAATTGGGCGTGCGCTTGTCTGGTCACCGTTGACCAGTGGATTGTCGGAACTTTCAGAATGACTAATGAAGATCGACACTCACTGGGAATTGCTTAAGCGTTCAGTCACACCAGGAATATCTAAACTGAGAATCATGTGAGGCTTCGATCACACACTGGGAATGACTAATGGCTTTTCTAGGACTCAGAGAATACCTGAATGTTCACTGGAAATGATTAAATGCTTCGGGAAGACCAAACACACAAGGAATGGGTAAAACATTCCTTCACACACTGGAAATTCCTACAGACTTTTTCACATAACTTCAAATGACTTAACACTTTACTTTCGTAACTCACAAGAAATAAATAATGGTTTCTGTCTCACACTAGTAACAAATGAAGTCTTTACGTTAATGTTAGGAATAGCTGGAGACGTCGGTAAGTTTCGTAAAACGTTAAAGAAAACTAAATTTAAGGAAAGTAATGAAAGTAACCTAGTTTCAAACTTGTTCGTGGTCTAAATGGATAATATAAAACATTTCGTTTCATAAACATTTTTATTTAATATTCACTCGCATGAAAAACTAAGAATTTAAGTAAGTTCAGTAGTACCACCAAAATAATGACCCATTAATATACAATAGTTATACTGATTATTATACTTTCAACAATATAAAAACAATGTGACAGAGACAATATACAATGTGCTGGAGACAATACATAAAGTGCTGGAGACAGTACACAATGTGCTGGAGACAAAAAACAAACAATGGGCTGGAGAAAATACACAATGTGCTGGAGACAATACACAAGTGCTGGAGACAGAACGCAATGTGCTGGAGACAATACACAATGTGCTACAGACAATACATAAAGTGCTGGAGACAATACACAATGTGCTGGAGACAATACATAAAGTGCTGGAGACAGTACATAATGTGCTGGAGACAATAAACAAACAATATACTGGAGACAATTCACAATGTGCTGGAGACAACACATAAAGTGCTGCAGACAACACACAATGTGCTGAAGACAATGCACAAAGTGCTGGAGACAGTACACAATGTGCTGGAGACAATAACCAAACAATGTGCTGGACAGAATACACAGAAAAAAGCAACCTTCACTACAGCATCAAAAGGAACAACATCATAATACACAGACAAAAGCAACCTTCACTACAGCATCTGAGGGAACAATATCATAATACACAGACAAAAGCAACCTTCACTACAGCATCTGAGGGAACATTATAATACACTGACAAAAGCAACCTTCACTACAGCATCTGAATGAACAACATCATAATACTGCAGTGTTCAGTGGTCAGTCGTCACGTGAGGTCACAGACCCTGAGCTGCTTTGGGGATTAGTGTGGACGGTTACAAAGCATGGCTTGCTTCTGCAGTGTTTTAAAAATAATTGAGGTTGGAGAGTTGAAGGAGGAGGTCTTGCTTCTCCAGGAGGAGATTAGGAGGCTGAAGGTCCACCTCAATGGGTCTGGGAGAGAGTGTGAGGTGGCTGGAGTTGTGGGGAATGAGGCTTCTAGCAGTGAGGTGCAGTCTGTCTCTCGCTGTGAGGAGGCTGTAGGTGGGGAGGTAGCAACGGCTACCAGCAGTGAGGTGCAGTCCAGCACCTGCTACAAGTGGCGAGTGGTAACCACTAATGGGAGGAGAATCAGAATAAGGAAATTTAAGAGTGAAGATCTGAAGGTAGGAAATCGCTTCTCTGTTCTTCAGGATGAATGTACTTCAGTGGCCAGTGAAGGTAAGGGTACTACTGCCCCTGCTAACAGAGGTAAGCGCATTCTTGTGGTTGGTGACTCTCAGGTAAGATATATTGACCGTGCTTTTTGTAATAGGAATAAGAAGATGAGAGATAGAGTGTGCTTCCCTGGAGCTGGTGTTGGGGACATAGTTAACAGGCTGGATAATATCATGTCAGGTAATGGGAACAAGCCAATTATTTGTCTCAGTGCTGGTGGAAATGATATTGGGAAGGGTAGGAGAGAAGAGCTGCTAGGTAAGTACAGGTCAGCTATAGATTTCATTAAGTCTAAGGGAGGGGTCCCAATCATATGTAGCATCTTGCCTAGAAGGGGAGTAGGAAATGAATGGTTGTCTAGGACAATTGGTGTAAATTGCTGGTTAGACAGATAGTGCAAGGAACTTGCAATCCCATTCATTGACAACTGGAACAACTTTTATGGCAAACATGATAGGTATGCAAGGGATGGGGTACATCTCTCTGGGGCTGGGGTGGTAGCACTTGCAAACTCAATTGAGAAGGCCATTGGTGAAATGCCTATGATTTTAAACTGATAGAAGATAGAGGTATGGGTGTGTGTGGGAAACAAGCAGGTTGCAACACTATGGTTGGAATCAGTAAAGGTATAAAAGGCATTCAGCATGAAGTTATAAATAAAGACAATAGATCAAGTCAGCAAACAAAGGGGGACAGCAGAGGACAGCAAGGGACTAGCTCCCTTAAGGTTTACTATACTAACAGCAGGAGTGTAAGAAATAAGATAGATGAGCTAAGATTAATTGCAAGTGCAGGAAACATAGATATTATTGCTATAACAGAGACCTGGCTCAATCTGAAAGAGAGATGCCCTCTGAATGTCACATGCAAGGCTGTAAATTATTCCACACTGACAGAGTCAACAGGAAGGGTGGTGGAGTAGCGATGTATGTCAGAGACAATTTAAATTGTTGTGTTAGACAAGATATAAAAGTAGAAGCGTCAGCCACTGAATCTGTTTGGTTACAGCTTCTCCAAGGCCGAGAAAAACTAATTTTGGGTGTGATTTACAGGGCCCCAAATCTTGAAAGGGAGTGCAGTAAACTTCTATGGGACGAAATTCGTAAGGCATCTACATACGAAAATGTTGTGCTAATGGGAGATTTCAACTATAGACAGATTGACTGGAGCAATTTGACAGGAAATTTAGAGTCAGGTGACTTTCTTGATACGATCCAGGATTGTTTTTTAAAACAGTTTGTGACAGAGCCAACTAGAGGAAATAACCTCCTTGACTTGGTTCTTGCCAGTAGGGAAACACTAATTAATAATCTTGAGGTCAATGATGAGCTTGGGGAAACTGATCACAAATCACTCAGTTTTAATATATATCATGGAATTCCCCTAATAATGGCAATCAAGTCTCCGTCCCTAACTTTTGCTTGGCTGATTTCATAGGACTGAAAAATTACTTAGGTGGGCTGAACTGGAATGACCTGACTAAGGGTCAGGTAGGTGGTGATGGTTGCCGATATGATGCTTTCCAGGGCATAGTTCTAGCTGCTCAGTCAAATTATGTTCCAATTAGGGAAATCAGATCAAACAAAAATGATCCTAAATGGATGAACAATAGATTAAAATATCTGATTGGTCAAAAGAGAGGCATATATAGGCAAGCTCAACCAGGTCGAGCCTTCAATCCAGTTCACACTTGAAGAAGAAGTCGACAACACTCTTCCTTTCCTTGATGTCCTGCTCTGCAAAGCTGACCACGAACTTCGTTTTAAAGTCTATCGAAAACCTACCAACCAAAACGATCTTCTCCACTTCTACTCTCACCACGACACCAAAACCAAACGTGGTGTAATTATAGGCTTCTTCCTGCGTGCACTCAGAATCTGCAGCAACGAGTTCCTTGAGGAAGAATGCACTATAATTGAACAAATATTTTCTAAACTCCACTATCCTCGTCACTTCATCAGAGACTGCAGACGGCGGGCATTAAACATCTTCAACACACCCAGAGAAGACACTGCCGAGAAGAGATACATAGTCCTTCCCACCAACTCCATTGCCAAACATGTTTCCAACATCTTTGCCAAAACATCATTCCAAGTATCTACCTCCACAACCACGACCATCAAGGACATCACCAGTAGTAGACAGGACAAGCCTCCATCCTCTGCAGGGGTATACATAATCCCTTGTAATGACTGCAACAAGTTATACGTGGGCGAAACATCAAGGAACCTCCAAACACGTATTTCAGAACACCAATACGCAAGCAGGTCTGACGACACAAGGAATGCCAGCGTACAACACCGTAATTCACACAACCACTTGATAAACTACAGAAACTCAAGACTTATCGCCACAGAAGACAACACTCAATACCGAAGAATCCTGGAATCATCACTTATTTCTATATCCGACAACTTCAACCAGAATAGTGGCTTCTATAACATAGCTGAACCACTTGCCAAGAAACTTCTTCATCGCTATCCCACATAAGAACACTGTAGAAGGTCTGCTCACAAACTTGTCCAATCTCCTTTCCGGGCTGCCCAAGTTTTTAGACTCTATAACCCCACTCGGTGCATCATCAGATGCAGCATTCTTCACCTGACCTCAGCATTCTGAACCGGACTATAAATACTCGCGTTCCTTCCACCCCAGGTAGTTCTGTTTGTGACTTGAAAAAGCCCACTGTGTGGGCGAAACGTAGTCAATAAAGGATCACATTATACTGCATTTGTGTTTATATTTCCATTGTGTCGGTATTTTATACCATTTATTTCCAGAGGAGAGGGGCAATTAAGAAATCGATATATTCAGTTAAAGAGAGAAATAAAAAACTGAATTAGAAAAGCAAAAAGAGATTATGAGGTTAAAGTTGCAAGAGAATCGAAGACTAACCCAAAAGGATTCTTTCAGGTATACAGAAGTAAGATCAGGGACAAGATAGGCCCACTCAAAAGTTCCTCGGGTCAGCTCACTGACAGTGATAAGGAAATGTGTAGAATTCTTAACACATACTTCCTCTCAGTTTTTACACAGGAGGATACAAGCGATATTCCAGTAATGATAAATTATGTAGAACAGGACGATAATAAACTGTGCACGATTAGGGTCACAAGTGACATGGTCGTTAGGCAAATAGATAAATTAAAACCTAACAAATCCCCAGGCCCTGATGAACTGTATGCATGGGTTCTAAAGGAATGTAAAGAGGAGCTTAGCACACCTTTGGCTAATCTTTTCAACATATCACTACAAACTGGCATGGTGCCAGATAAGTGGAAAATGGCAAATGTGATACCTATTTTCAAAACAGGTGACAGGTCCTTAGCTTCGAACTATAGACCAATAAGCCTAACCTCCATAGTGGGAAAATTTATGGAATCAATAATTGCCGAGGCAGTTCGTAGCCACCTTGAAAAGCATAAATTAATCAACGAATCTCAGCATGGTTTTACAAAGGGGCGTTCCTGCCTTACGAATTTATTAACTTTTTTCACTAAGGTATTTGAGGAGGTAGATCATGGTAATGAATATGATATTGTGTATATGGACTTCAGTAAGGCTTTTGACAGGGTCCCACATCAGAGACTATTGAGGAAAATTAAGGCACATGGAATAGGAGGAGAAATTTTTTCCTGGATAGAGGCATGGTTAACAAATAGGCAGCAGAGAGTTTGCATAAATGGGGAGAAATCAGAGTGGGGAAGCGTCACGAGCGGTGTTCCACAGGGGTCAGTGTTGGGCCCCCTACTGTTCACAATCTACATAAACGACATAGATGAGGGCATAAAGAGCGACATCAGCAAGTTCGCCGATGACACCAAAATAGGCCGTCGAATTCATTCTGACGAGGACATTCGAGCACTCCAGGAAGATTTGAATAGACTGATGCAGTGGTCGGAGAAGTGGCAGATGCAGTTTAATATAGACAAATGCAAAGTTCTAAATGTTGGACAGGACAATAACCATGCCACATATAAACTAAATAATGTAGATCTTAATATTACGGATTGCGAAAAAGATTTAGGAGTTCTGGTTAGCAGTAATCTGAAACCAAGACAACAGTGCATAAGTGTTCGCAATAAAGCTAATAGAATCCTTGGCTTCATATCAAGAAGCATAAATAATAGGAGTCCTCAGGTTGTTCTTCAACTCTATGCATCCTTGGTTAGGCCTCATTTAGATTATGCTGCACAGTTTTGGTCACCGTATTACAGAATGGATATAAATTCTCTGGAAAATGTACAAAGGAGGATGACAAAGTTGATCCCATGTATCAGAAACCCTCCCTATGAGGATAGACTAAGGGCCCTGAATCTGCACTCTCTAGAAAGACGTAGAATTAGGTGGGATATGATTGAGGTGTATAAATGGAAGACAGGAATAAATAAAGGGGATGTAAATAGTGTGCTGAAAATATCTAGTCTAGACAGGACTCGCAGCAATGGTTTTAAGTTGGAAAAATTCAGATTCAGGAAGGATATAGGAAAGTACTGGTTTGGTAATAGAGTTGTGGATGAGTGGAACAAACTCCCGAGTACAGTTATAGAGGCCAGAACGTTGTGTAGCTTTAAAAATAGGTTGGATAAATACATGAGTGGATGTGGGTGGGTGTGAGTTGGACCTGATAGCTTGTGCTACCAGGTCGGTTGCCGTGTTCCTCCCTTAAGTCAATGTGAGCTGATCTGACTAGGTTGGGTGCATTGGCTTAAGCCGGTAGGAGACTTGGACCTGCATCGCATGGGCCAGTAGGCCTTCTGCAGTGTTCCATCGTTCTTATGTTCTTATAATACACAGACAAAAGCAACCTTCACTATAGCATCTGAAGGAACAACATCATAATACACTGACAAAAGCAACCTTCACTACAGCATCAAAGGGAACAACATCATGATACACAGACAAAAGCAACCTTCACTACAGCATCAAAGGGAACAACATCATAATACACAGACAAAAGCAACCTTCACCATAGCATCAAAGGGAGCAACATAATAATACACAAACAAAAGCAACCTTCACTACAGCATCTGAGGGAACAACATCATAATACACAGACAAAAGCAACCTTCACTACAGCATCAAAGGGAGCAACATAATAATACACAGACAAAAGCAATCTTCACTACAGCATCTGAGGGAACAACATCATAATACACAGACAAAAGCAACCTTCACTACAGCATCTGATGGAACAACATCATCATACACAGACAAAAGCAACCTGCACTACAGCATCTGAGGGAACAACATCACAATACACTGACAAAAGCAACCTTCACCACAGCATCAGAGGGAACAACATCACAATACCCTGACTAAAGCAACCTTCACTACAGCATCTGAGGGAACAACATCATAATACACTGACAAAATCAACCTTCACTACAGCATCTGAGGGAACAACCTCATCATACACAGACAAAAGCAACCTTCACTACAGCATCTGATGGAACAACATCATAATACACTGACAAAAACAACCTTTCTACAGCATCTGAGGGAACAATATCATAATACACTGACAGAAGCAACCTTCACTACAGCATCTGAGGGAACAACATCATAGTAAACTGACAAAAGCAACCTTCACTGCAGCATTTGAGGGATCAGCATCATAATACACTGAAAAAAGCAACCTTCACTACAGCATCTGAGGTAACAACATCATAATACACTAACAAAAGCAACTTTCACTGCAGCATTTGAGGGATCAGCATCATAATACACTGACAAAAGCAACCTTCACTACAGCATCTGAAGGAACAACATCATAATACACTGATAAAAGCAATCTTCACTACAGCATCTGAAGGAACAACATCATAATACATAAACAAAAGCAACCTTCACTACAGCATCTGAGGGAACAACATCATAATACACAGACAAAAGCCTGCCTAAGCTCTTGGGAGTTAGCATGGCCTGTTACCAAGCACCATGGCTTGTTGTAGTGTTTTAGAATGTCAGGTTCAAGTGTTGAAGAAGGAGATTCTACTACTTCAGGAAGAAAATAGGAGGCTGAAGCTTCGCATAGATGAGTTTGGGAGTGAGTGTGAGAAGGATTTAGCTGGTAAGGAAGGAATGGTCACCAGCAGTGATAGTGGCAGCTGCTTTAAGTGGCAAGTGGTTCACAGTTCAGGAAGAAGGAGATGAGGAGAGTTAATAGAGCAGAGGTAAAGATAGGAAATCGATTCTCTGTTCTCTAAGACGTGTGTACTTCAGTGGTTAGTGAAGTTGAAGGTACCACTGATTCCCCTGCTGATCAAGGTAAGAATATTTTAATAGTAGGCAATTCTCAGGTAAGATATATGGACCGTGCATTTTGTAACAGAGACAGAAAGGTCGGACAGAGAGTGTGTCTTCCTGGAGCTGGTGTTGGTGACATAGTCAGCAGATTGGATAATATTATGGCAGGTAATGGGATCAAGCCCATTATCTGTCTTAGTGCTGGGGGTAATGACACTGGGAAGGGCAGGAGAGAGGAGCCGCTGAATAAGTACAGGTCAGCCATAGAAGTAGTTAGGTCTAAGGGAGGGATCCCAGTCATATGTAGCATCTTGCCTAGAAAGGGAGTGGGCAATGAATAGATGTCTAGGGCAATTGGTATAAATTGCTGGCTAGACAGGTAGTGCAAGGAACTTGCAATCCCATTCATTGATAACTGGGACCTATTCTTTGGCAAACGCGATATGTATGCAAGGGATGGGGTTCATCTCTCTGGGGATGGAGTGGTTGCATTAGCCAATTCAATTGAGAGGGTAGTTGATGACTTGTCTAGGAATTTAAGCTGATAGATTATAGAGGTATGGGTGTTTGTAGGAAACAATCAGGCTGCAGCATTAGGGTTAAAAACAGCAGTTATTACCGGGATACCTCAGGGATATGTTTAAAAGACAATATTCAAAATAAAGTTGCTAGTAATGGCAAATCAACTGATCAACAAACAAAGAGAGATAGTAGAGGGCAACGAGTGACTAGCTCTCCTACAAATAGTAGGAGTCTAAGAAATAAGATAGATGAGATAAGATTACTTGCAAGTATAGGTAATATAGATATTATTGCTATAACAGAGACCTGGTTCAACCTGAAAGATAGAGAAATGCCTTCTGAATGCAACATACAGGGTTATATACTATTCCACACTGATAGGGTCAACAGGAAGGATGGTGGTGTGGCGATGTATGTCAGAGAAAATTTAAATTGTTGTCTTAGACATGACATAAGATTAGAAACATCGAACACAGAATCTGTTTGGCTTCAGTTTATCGAGGCACGTGACAAATAAATTTTGAGTGTGATTTATAGGCCCCCAAACCTTGATAGGGAGGGCAGTAAGCTGTTATGGGACAAAATTCATAAGGCATCTAGATATGAAAATGTTATGATAATGGGAGATTTTAAGTTTAGACAAATTGATTGGAACAATATGACAGGAAATCTTGAGTCTAGTGACTTTCTTGATACGATTCAGGATTGCTTTTTAGAACAGGTTGTGACAGAACCAACTAGAGGAAACATTCTGCTTGACTTGGTTATTGCCAACAAAGATTCACTAATTAATAATCTTGAGGTTAATGATGAGCTTGGGGAAAGTGATCACAAATCACTTAGTTTCAATATATCATGGAATTTACCCAGATAACTGCAATCAAATCTCTGTCCCAGATTTTCACTTGGCCGATTTCATAGGACTGAAAAATTACCTGGGTGGGCTAAATTGAGATGTCCTGATTTTGGGTCAGGTAGGTGATCTTGGCTGCCAATATGACGTTCTTCAGAGCATAGTTCTAGCTGCCCAGACAACTTTTGTTCCGAGTAGGGAAACTAGATCTAACAAAAATGATCCCAAATGGATAAACAATAGATTAAAACATCTCATTGGTCAAAAGAGAGGCATATATAGGCGTATCAAAAGAGAGGATGGCAGTTAAGAAATCAATATATTCAATTAAAGAGAGAAATAAAGAAAGGAATAAGAAAATCAAAAAAGAATCATGAGGCTAAGGTCGCAAGGGATTCAAAGACTAACCCAAAAGGGTTCTTTCAGGTATACAGAAGAAAGATTATGGACAAGATTGGCCCACTTAAGAGTAACTCTGGTCAGTTCACTGACAGAGATAAGGATAGGTGTGAAATTCTTAATACCTACTTCCTATCAGTTTTCACCCAGGAAAATACTAGCGATATTCCTGAAATAATAAATTATGTAGAACAGGATGATAATAAACTATGTACGATTGCGGTAACTAGTGACATGGTCCTCAGACAAATAGAGAAACTAAAACCTAACAAATTCCCAGGTCCTGATGAACTGTTTGCAAGGGTGTTAAAGGAATGTAAAGAGGAACTTAGCATACCTCTGGCTAATTTTTTTAACACATCACTACAAACTGGCATAGTGCTTGATAAGTGGAAAATGGCAAATGTAATACCTATTTACAAGGCAGGTGACAGGTCCTTGGCTTTGAACTATAGACCAATAAGCCTTACCTCCGTAGTGGGAAAATTTATGGAATCAATAATTGCCCAAGCAATCCGTAGCCATCTTGACAGGCACAGATTGATAAATGAATGTCAACACGGTTTTACATAAACAATTTACATAAACGACATAGATGAGGAAATAAATAGCTACATAACTAAAATTTGCTGATGACACCAAATGGGCAGGCCAATTCATTCTAATGTGGACACTAGAGCACTCCAGGATGATTTGAATAAACTGATGCAATGGTCGGAGAAGTGGCAGATGCACTTTAATATTGACAAATAATGTAGATCTTAATACTACTGATTGCAAAAAGGATTTAGGAGTTCTGGTTAGCAGTAATCTAAAACAAAGACAACAGCGCATTAGTGTTCGCAATAAAGCTAACAGAATTATTGGCTTTATATCTAGAAGTATAAATAATAGAAGTCCTCAGGTTGTTCTTCAACTCTAAATATCCTTGGCTAGGCCTCATTTAGATTATGCTGCTCAGTTCTGGTCAGCGTATTACAGAATGGATATAAATGCCCTGGAAAACGTACAGAGGAGAATGACAAAGATGATCCCGTGTATGAAAAATCTTCCCTCTGAGGACAGACTGAGGGCCCTGAATTTGCACTCTCTCGAAAGGCGTAGAATTAGGGGGGGATATGATCGAAGTGTATAAATGGAAAACAGGAATAAATAAAGGGGATGTAAATAGCGTGCTGAAAATTTCCAGCCAAGAAAGGACTCGCAGGAATGGTTTCAAGTTGGAAAAATTCAGATACATGAGGGATATAGGAAAGCACTGGTTAAGTAATAGAGTTGTGGATGAGTGGAACAGACTCCCGAGTACATTTATTCAGGCTAAAACGTTGCGTAGTTTTAAAAATAGGTTAGATAAATACATGAATGGGTGTGGGTGGGTGTGAGTTGAACCTGACTAGCTTATGCTGCTGGGTCTGGTGCAGTGCTCCATCCTTGAGTGGAGGTGACCAGACTGGGTGGGTCATTGGGCTAATCCGGGGGGGGGGTCATTGGTCTAAACCGGAGGGGGGACATGGACCTGCTCTGCATGGGTCATTAGGCCTGTTGCAGTGTTCCTTCTTTCTTATGTTGTTACGTTCTTACAGCATCTGAGGGACCAACATCATCATACACTTACGAAAGCAACCTTCACTACACCATCGGAGGGACCAATATCATAATACACAGACAAAACCAACCATCCCAACAGCATCTGAGGGAACAACATCATAATACATTGACAAAAGCAACATTCACTACAGCATCTGAGGGGTCAGCATCATAATACACTGAGAAAAGCAACCTTCGGTACAGCATATGAGGGAATAACATCATAATTCACAGACAAAAGCAACCTGCACTACAGCATCTGAGGGAACAACATCATAATACACAAACAAAAGCAAACTTCACTACAGCATCTTAGGGAACAACAACATAATATACAGACAAAAGCAACCTTCACTACGGCATCTGAGGGACCATCACCATAAGACACAGACAAAAGCAACCTTCACTACAGCATCTGAGGGAACAACATCATAATACACAGACAAAAGTAACCTTCAATACAGCATCTGACGGAATAACATCATGATACACAGACAAAAGAAACCTTCACTACAGCATCAGAGGGAACAACATCATAATACACAGACAAAGGCATCCTTCATTACAGCATTTGAGGGAACAACATCATAATACACAGACAAAAGCAACCTTCGCTACAGCATCTGAGGGAACAACATCATAATACACAGACAAAAGCAACCTACACTACAGCATCTGAGGGAACAACATCATCATACACAGACAAACGCATCTTTGTACAAGAATGGTATACAATACCGACAAGATGAAATTAAGACACATGTGCTACATCTGGGTATCTTTATTGTAGACGTTTCGCCATCCAGTGGCTTTATCAATACAAATTCCAGGACATAACTTGAAGATAGTAGATCTATGTACAGAAGATGAGGTAATCAGTCCCTCAACCTAGGAGTAGGTGCGAAGAGCACCGTAGTCGTGGAGATTCTGAATTTCAGAAAGCAGCAATTTCACTCTGGCTGTACCCTTCTCCTGAACTTCACTCCATCTGAGATCCTATATACCCATGATGACTCGAGTATTGAACACATTCGTAAAGCATAATGATGTCAATGAGACAAAGTCAGTTGATCAAATGAAAATGCTGGCCCACAGATGGCTCCAACTTCATCCTGTTCCCTACTTGTGTGTCTCATAACAATAAAAATGCTCTCAAATGAGCTGATGTAGGTAACAGCTCTTAGCTTGCCTATAAAGTTAGGAATCCTTAACCTGTAAATAGCTTGTCAATAAAGCTAGGGATCCTTAACCTTGTCAAACCCTGTGTAAAAAAAAAAAAAACAAAAAAAAAACTGGTTTTTATTTCATCATATGGAATTTACATGTTTCTCACCTGCTTTCCATTAAGGTGCTCTACTGGCTTCCTCTTGTTTTCATTCGGGATTTACTTACCGTTACTCACTCACACACACACACACACACACACACACACACACACACCTCGGTTTCTAGGGGTCACTCTACCCTCTTCCTTCTCTCGCCCTCCCCCCCTTAATTCCATCCCTCTCTCTCCCACACATGAACACACACATACGCAAGCACACATACACTTGACACATACACTTACTCCCCCTTCCCCTAACCACCTCTCCCCCTCCCCCTAGCAACCTACCCCTCCCCAAACCATCTAACCCCCTCTCCCGAACCGTCTATCCCCCTCCCCAAACCACCTCTCCCCCTCCAATAACTATCCTCCCCCTCCCCATAACCATCCATCCCCCTCCCCCTAACCATTTATTCCCCTCCCCCTAACCATCTCTCCCCCTTCCTTCTGTGGTGCAATGGGGCAACCTAGAACTAGGATGAGAGCCAAGGGCCCGACGGACGAATCTGCGAGGGTGGACTGGGAGGCAGAGCTCAAAAAAAGGGAGGAAGACTGGGGAAGGAGGCTGGATGAGCTTGCAAGGATGATGGAGGAGAGGTTAGCAGCAGAGTGCAGAAAGTGGGAACAACATGCCGCAGTAGCAGAAACCAAGATACAGAGATTAGAAGAGGAGCTGAGAAATCTGAAACAGCCTAGAGATAAAGATAATACAGAAGTAGCATCAGTAATGTTTACATCAGACACACAAAGGGTCTGAAGGGAGCATGGAAGCTAAAATGCATGCAGAGATTCTGTCAATCCCACATGGGGCCAAAACAAAGACAGGGAGCACACTAGGACAGCATGAGAGGTTGGAAGACATTGAAGGAACTAGGACATGTGCAGGGACCTTACCAGACACTTGTGTGGGCCAGAAACAGGTGAGCAGGAAGGACAAACCAATGAGCATAGGGGCCAGAGCTAGGGAAGGGATTGAAGGAAGGAGCACTCCATGGGAAGGAACTAAAACACCTCAGAGGATGCAGTAGGAGGCAGAAAGGGAAAGATCAGTTTTTGTCTATAGGCTAGACGAAGCTGAAGGGGAAACTTATGATGAAAGAAAACAGGAGGAGAAAAAAGTGATTGAAGGTATCATAAAGGTGATAGGCGAGGGAGACATGACCCAGGTGGCAAATTTTCGGAGAAGCGGGTGGTTTACAGAGAGAAGGAAACAGCCTCTCAAAGTAATTTTCAAGGCAGAATCAACTCGAACCATGATCCTGCAGGAGAAAGCACGGCTGAACGGCAAACAGGAGTTCAAGAGTGTGTACCTCTGTTGAGACAGAACACAGGAGGAAAGGATGATACTGAAAGAGAGAGTGCAAAAACGAAAGGAGGAATGGGAGGAAATGACAAAGAAGAGCAGAATAATCCAGGCACAGGTGGAAGGGCAAGCACACCCCCCAGAAACACCTGCAGAAGGACTCCAACCACAACACCCCCAAGGCAACTGAACAATCTAAACCAACAATCACACACTGATCCCTCTGTTCCCACCCCCTGCACCACGAACCCTACCCCTACAGCAACCCCCTAAGGGAGCTCTTCCTCCACCTCCACTGCATGCCCCCACAGGCCCCCACCAGGGCTCCTGCTCTTCTAACCCCAGTATTTCCCCAGGACCACAGTTACAGTATTAGAACAGAGAAGGTTTGGTACACAAATGCGGATGGATTAACGAATAAATATGAGGAATGGCAAGAAAGAACCAATCAGAAGTCCCAGACATCATAGCAGTTACAGAAACAAAACTCACGGAGACAATAAAAGATGCAATCTTCCCACCAGGATACCAGATCATGAGGAAAGATAGAAGGGGCAGATGGGGAGGAGGGGTTGCTCTGCTTGTAAAAAACCGATGGAAATTTGAGAAAATGGGAGGCATAGACGAGGCAGGAGAAAGGGACTACACAGTAGGTACACTTCAGTCTGGGGAGCACAAGGTGGTCGTTGCAGTGATATATAATCCATCACAGAACTGCAGGAGGCCAAGAGATGAATATGAAGAGAGCAACAGAGCAATGGTGGACACACTTGCTGAAGTGGCAAGAAGAGCTCACTCCAGCAGAGCAAAGTTGCTGGTTATGGGTAATTTCAACCACAGGGTGACTGACTGGGAAAACCTGGAGCCACATGGGGGTCCCGAAACATGGAGAGCCAAGATGTTGGATGTGGTGCTGGAAAACCTCATGCACCAACAAGTTAAGGACACTACCAGAGTGAGAGGGGAGGATGAACCAGCAAGATTTGACCTTAAGTTTACCCTGGGCAGTTCAGAGATTGAGGACATCACATGTGAGAGTTCCCTAGGAGCTAGTGACCACGTGGTTCTGTGCTTTGAATACTTAATAGAGTTGCAAGTGGAAAGAGCAACAGGAGTTGAATGGGAAAAGCCAGACTATAAAAGAGGGGACTACATAGGTTTGAGAAACTTCCTGCAGGAGGTTCCATGGGAGAGAGAACTGGCAGGAAAGCCAGTAAATGAAATGATGGAATATGTAACAACAAAATGCAAGGAGGCAGTGGAAAGGTTTATTCCCAAGGGCAACAGAAACAAATGGAAGACCAGAACGAGCCCATGGTTTACCCGACGGTGTAAGGAGGCAAAAACAAAGTGCAATAGAGAATGGAAAAAGTACAGAAGGCAGAGAACACATGAAAATAGGGAGATTAGTCGCAGAGCTAGGAACGAGTATGCACAGGTAAGGAGAGAGGCCCAATGACAGTATGAAAATAACATAGCATCGAAAGTCAAGACTGACCCGAAACTGTTGTATAGCCACATCAGGAGGAAGACAACAGTCAAAGACCAGATGATCAGACTGAGGACAGAAGGTGGACAACTCATAAGAAATGATCAGGAGGTATGTGAGGAGCTAAACAGGAGATTTAAGGAAGTTTTTACAGTAGAGAAAGGAAGAGCTCTGGGAAGACAGCACAGAAGGGAACATCAAGAGGGAATATACCAACAAGTGTTGGATGACATACGAACGACCGAGCAGGAGGTGCAGAAGCTGCTAAGTGACCTTGATACCTCAAAGGCGATGGGACCGGACAACATCTCCCCATGGGTCCTTAGAGAAGGAGCAGGGATTCTGTGCATGCCCCTAACTACAATCTTCAACGCGTCCCTTGAAACTGGGCAACTACCTGAGAAATGGAAGACAGCAAATGTAGTTCCCGTATTTAAGAAAGGAAACAGAAACGAGGCACTAAACTACAGACCTGTGTCTCTGACTTGTATAGTATGCAAAGTCATGGAGAAGATTATCAGGAGGAGAGGGGTGGAACACCTGGAACGGAACAAGATTATAAATGAAAACCAGCATGGGTTCATGGAAGGCAAATCCTGTGTCACAAACCTTCTGGAGTTTTATGACAAGGTAACAGAAGTAAGACATGAGAGAGAGGGGTGGGTTGATTGCATTTTCCTGGACTGCAGGAAGGCCTTTGACACAGTTCCTCACAAGAGATTAGCGCATAAGCTGGAGGATCAGGCGCATATTACAGGGAGGGCACTGTAATGGATCAGGGAACACCTGACAGGGAGGCAACAACGAGTCATGGTACGTGAAGAGGTATCACAGTGGGCGCCTGTGACGAGCGGGGTCCCAAAGGGGTCAGTTATAGGACCAGTGCTATTTTTGATATATGCGAACGACATGATGGAAGGAATATACTCTGAAGTGTCCCTATTCGCAGATGATGTGAAGCTGATGAGAAGAATTAAATCGGATGAGGATGAGGCAGGACTGCAAAGAGACCTGGACAGGCTGGACACGTGGTCCAGAAACTGGCTTCTCGAATTCAACCCTGCCAAATGCAAAGCCATGAAGATTGGGGAGGGGCAAAGAAGACCGCAGATAGAGTATAGGCTAGGTGAACAAAGATTACAGACCTCACTCAGGGAGAAAGATCTTGGGGTGACCATAACACCGAGCACGTCACCGAAGGCACACATCAACCAAATAACTGCTGCAGCATATGGGCGCCTGGCAAACCTGAGAATAGCGTTCCGATACCTTAATAAGGAATCGTTCAAGACACTGTACACTGTGTATGTTAGGCCCATACTGGAGTATGCAGCACCAGTCTGGAACCCACACCTGGTCAAGCACGTCAAGAAGTTAAAGAAAGTACAAAGGTTTGCAACAAGGCTAGTTCCAAAGTTCAGGGGAATGTCGTACGAGGAAAGGTTGAGGGAAATCGGACTGACGCCACTGGAGGACAGAAGGGTCAGGGGAGACATGATAAAGACATACGAGATACTGCGGAGAATAGACAAGGTGGACAGAGGCAGGATGTTCCAGTGAGGGGACAGAGAAACATGGGGTCACAATTGGAAGCTGAAGACTCAGACGAGTCACAGGGACGTTAGGAAGTAATTCTTCAGTCATAGAGTCGTCAGGAAGTGGAATAGCCTAGTAAGTGAAGTGGTTGAGGCACGAACCATACATAGTTTTCAGAAGAGGTATGACAAAGCTCAGGAAGCAGAGAGGGAAAGGACCTAGTAGCGATCAGTGAAGAGGCCGGGCTAGGAGGTGAGTCTCGATCCCTGCAACCACAATTAGGTGAGCAATTAGGTGAGTACACAAACACACACACACACACACACACACACACACACACTCACACACACACACACACACACACACACACACACACACACACACACACTCACACGAGAAGCAATGAAAATGAGCAGGACCCAGACACAGGAGGAAGGGCAAACACACCCCACAGAATCTCCCACCAAAAGACCCCACCCGCGACATTCCCAACGCAACTGAGCAACCTATACTACAACCCACTCACTGTTCCCTCTGCCACCAACCCCCATATCACAAACCTCACCCCAACAGCTGTCCCCTATGGGCATTCTGACCCCACCCCCACCAACACATACCCCACCTACACCACAGCCCCATATAGGCCCCCACCAAGGCTCTCGCTCCCCCAACCCCAATATACTTGCATGACCACAATGATAGAAAAGAAACTAAAGGTTTGGTACACAAACGCGGATGGAATAACGAATAAACATGAGGAGTGGAATGAAAGAATCAGTGAAAAATCCCCAGACATCATAGCAGTCACAGAAACAAAACTCGCTGAGACAATAACAGACACAATCTTCCCAACAGGATATCAGATCCTGAGGAAAGATAGAAGGAGTAGAGGGGGAGGAGGGGTTGCACTGCTCATAAAACACCAATGGGGATTTGAGGAAATGGAAGGCATGGACATGATTGGAGAAAGAGACTACATTGTAGGTACAATTCAGTCCGGAGAACATAAAGTAGTCATTGGAGTGATGTATAACCCACCACAGAACTGCAGGAGGCCAAGAGAGGAGTACGAAGAAAACAACAGGGTGATGGTGGACACACTGGCTGAGGTGGCAAGAAGAGCTCACTCGAGCAGAGCAAAGTTACTGGTAATGGGCGATTTCAACCACAGGGAGATCGACTGGGAAAACTTGGAGCCACATGGGGGTCCCGAAACATGGAGAGCCAAGATGATGGATGTGGTACTTGAAAACCTCATGCATCAACATGTCAGGGACACAACCAGAGAGAGAGGGGAGGATGAGCCAGCAAGACTGGATCTTGTGTTCACCCTGAGCAGTTCAGACATCGAGGACATCACTTACGAGAGGCCCCTTGGAGCTAGCGATCATGTGGTTCTGAGTTTTGACTATATAGTAGAGTTACAAGTGGAGAAGGTAACAGGAACTGAAGGGGACAGGCCAAACTATAAAAGGGGGGACTACACAGGTATGAGAAACTTCCTGCAGGAGGTTCAGTGGGACAGAGAAATGGTAGGAAAAACAGTAAACGAGATGATGGAATATGTGGCAACAAAGTGCAAGGAGGCAGAGGAAAGTTTTGTTCCCAAGGGAAACAGAAATAATAGGAAGACCAAAACGAGTCCTTGGTTTACCCGAAGGTGTAGGGAGGCAAAAACTAAGTGCAACAGAGAATGGAAAAGGTACAGGAGGCATAGGACCCAGGAAAACAAGGAGATTAGTAGAAGAGCCAGAAACGAGTATGCGCAGATAAGGAGGGAGGCCCAGCGACAGTATGAAAACGACATAGCATCGAAAGTCAAATCTGACCCGAAACTGCTGTATAGCCACATTAGGAGGAAGACAGCAGTCAAGGACCAGGTGATAAGGCTGAGGAAAGAAGGTGGAGAACTCACAAGAAACGATCAAGAGGTATGTGAGGAGCTCAACACGAGATTTAAGGAAGTATTTACAGTAGAGACAGGAAGGACTCTGGGGGGACAGACCAGATGGGGACACCAACAAGGAATACACCAACAAGTGTTGGACGACATACATACAGATGAGGAGGAGGTGAAGAAACTGCTAAGGGACATCGATACCTCAAAGGCAATGGGACCAGACAACATCTCCCCGTGGGTCCTTAGAGAGGGAGCAGATATGTTGTGCGTACCACTTACCACAATCTTCAACACATCCCTGGAAACTGGGCAACTACCTGAGGTATGGAAGACGGCAAATGTAGTTCCCATTTTCAAAAAAGGAGACAGAAAAGAGGCACTAAACTATAGACCTGTGTCATTGACGTGTATAGTATGCAAAATTATGGAGAAGATTATCAGGAGGAGAGTGGTGGAGCACCTGGAACGGAACAGGAGTATAAATGCCAACCAGCACGGATTCACGGAAGGCAAATCCTGTGTCACAAACCTTCTGGAGTTTTAAGATAAAATAACAGAAGTAAGACAAGAGAGAGAGGGGTGGGTTGATTGCATCTTCTTGGACTGCAAGAAGGCCTTTGACACAGTTCCTCACAAGAGATTAGTGCAGAAGCTAGAGCATCAGGCGCATATAACAGGAAGAGCACTGCAATGGATCAGAGAATACCTGACAGGGAGGCAACAACGAGTCATGGTACGTAATGATGTATCACAGTGGGCACCTGTGACGAGCGGGGTCCCACAGGGGTCGGTCCTAGGACCAGTGCTATTTTTGGTATATGTGAACGACATGACGGAAGGGTTAGACTCAGAAGTGTCCCTGTTTGCAGATGATGTGAAGTTAATGAGGAGAATTAAATCTGATGAGGACCAGGCAGGACTTCAAAGAGACCTGGACAGACTGGACACCTGGTCCAGCAAATGGCTTCTCGAATTTAATCCTGCCAAATGCAAAGTCATGAAGATAGGGGAAGGGCACAGAAGACCACAGACAGAGTATAGGCTAGGTGGCCAAAGACTGCAAACCTCACTCAAGGAGAAAGATCTTGGGGTGAGTATAACACCGAGCATGTCTCCGGAAGCACACATCAATCAGATAACTGCTGCAGCATATGGGCGCCTGGCAAACCTGAGAACAGCATTCCGACACCTTAGTAAGGAATCATTCAAGACACTGTACACCGTGTATGTCAGGCCCATACTGGAGTATGCAGCACCTGTTTGGAACCCGCACTTGATAAAGCACGTCAAGAAACTAGAGAAAGTACAAAGGTTTGCAACAAGGTTAGTTCCAGAGCTAAGGGGAATGTCCTATGAAGAAAGATTAAGGGAAATCGGCCTGACGACACTGGAGGACAGGAGGGTCAGGGGAGACATGATAACGACTTATAAAATACTGCGTGGAATAGACAAGGTGGACAAGGACAGGATGTTCCAGGGAGGGGACACAGAAACAAGAGGCCACAATTGGAAGTTGAAGACACAAATGAGTCAGAGAGATAGTAGGAAGTATTTCTTCAGTCATAGAGTTGTAAGGCAGTGGAATAGCCTAGAAAATGACGTAGTGGAGGCAGGAACCATACACAGTTTTAAGACGAGGTTTGATAAAGCTCATGGAGCGGGGAGAGAGAGGGTCTAGTAGCAACCGGTGAAGAGGCGGGGCCAGGAGCTAGGACTCGACCCCTGCAACCACAAATAGGTGAGTACAAATAGGTGAGTACACACACACGCAGGCACACACACAGGCACACATACAGGCGCACACTCACACACACACACGCACACACACACACATGTGGTCCAGTAACTGGCTTCTCGAATTCAATCCAGCGAAATGCAAAGTCATGAAGATTGGGGAGGGGCAAAGAAGACCGCAGACAGAGTATAGGCTAGGTGGACAAAGACTACAGACCTCACTCAGGGAGAAAGACCTTGGGGTGACCATAACACCGAGCACATCACCGGAGGCACACATCAACCGAATAACCGCTGCAGCATACGGGCGCCTGGCAAACCTGAGAATAGCGTTCCGATACCTTAATAAGGAATCGTTCAAGACACTGTACACTGTGTATGTTAGGCCCATACTGGAGTATGCAGCACCAGTCTGGAACCCACACCTGGTCAAGCACGTCAAGAAGTTAGAGAAAGTACAAAAGTTTGCAACAAGGCCAGTCCCAGAGCTCAAGGGAATGTCGTACGAGGAAAGGTTAAGGGAAATCGGACTGACGACACTGAAGGACAGATGGGTCAGGGGAGACATGATAACGACATACAAGATACTGCGGGGAATAGACAAGGTGGACAGAGATAGGATGTTCCAGAGAGGGGACACAGGGACAAGAACATAAGAAAGGAGGAACACTGCAGCAGGCCTGTTGGCCCATACTAGGCAGGTCCTTTACAATTCATCCCACTAACAAACATTTGACCAACCCAATTTTCAATGCTACCCAAGAAATAAGCTCTGATGTGCAAGTCCCACTCAAATCCAACCCCTCCCACTCATGTACTTATCCAACCTAAATTTGAAACTACCCAAAGTCCTAGCCTCAATAACCCAACTAGGTAGACTGTTCCACTCATCAACTACCCTATTTCCAAACCAATACTTTCCTATGTCCTTTCTAAATCTAAACTTATCTAATTTAAATCCATTACTGCGGGTTCTCTCCTGGAGAGATATCCTCAAGACCTTGTTAATATCCCCTTTATTAATACCTATCTTCCACTTATACACTTCGATCAGGTCTCCCCTCATTCTTCGTCTAACAAGTGAATGTAACTTAAGAGTCTTCAATCTTTCTTCATAAGGAAGATTTCTAATGCTATGTATTAATTTAGTCATCCTACGCTGAATGTTTTCTAACGAATTTATGTCCATTCTGTAATATGGAGACCAGAATTGAGCTGCATAATCTAGGTGAGGCCTTACTAATGATGTATAAAGCTGCAGTATGACCTCTGGACTTCTGTTGCTTACACTTCTTGATATAAATCCCAGTAATCTATTTGCCTTATTACGTACGCTTAGGCATTGCTGTCTTGGTTTAAGGTTGCTGCTAACCATAACCCCCAAGTCCTTTTCGCAATCTGTATGGCTAAGTTCTACATTATTTAACTTATAAGTGCTAGGATTATGGACACTCCCGAGCTTCAGAACCTTGCATTTATCTACATTGAACTGCATCTGCCACTTTTCTGACCAAGAGTAGAGTTTGTCTAAATCCTCCTGAAGTTCCGTAACATCTTCGTTTGAATCAATTATCCTACCTATCTTCGTGTCATCGGCGAATTTGCTCATATCACTAGTAATTCCTTCATCAAGATCATTGATATATATTATAAACAACAACGGGCCCAAGACTGATCCCTGTGGAACGCCACTTGTTACTGATCCCCACTCGGATTTAACCCCATTGATGGACACTCTCTGCTTCCTGTCTGTGAGCCATGATTCGATCCACGAGAGCACTTTTCCCCCAATGCCATGAGCTGCTACTTTCTTCAGCAGTCTTTGGTGCGGAACTCTATCAAATGCCTTACTAAAATCTAAGTAAATAATATCAAATTCTTTATCGTGGTCAACAGCCTCAAAAGCTTTACTGAAAAAAGTTAATAAATTTGTTAGACAAGACCGGCCTCTTGTGAATCCATGCTGAGTATCATTAATCAAGCTATGCTTATCGAGATGGCTTCTTATAATTTGAGCTATAATTGACTCTAGTAATTGGCCTACAATTGAGGTCAGGCTTATTGGGCGGTAATTTGACGGTAACGACTTGTCCCCTGTTTTAAAAATAGGAATTACATTAGCCATCTTCCACATATCAGACACTACACCTGTTTGAAGAGATAAATTAAAAATATTAGTTAATGGTTCACAGACTTCCATTTTGCATTCCTTTAGAACCCTTGAAAAAACCTCATCAGGGCCCGGTGACTTATTCTGCTTCAGTCGGTCTATCTGCCTCACAACCATTTCACTAGTGACTATGATGTTACATAATTTATCTTCTTCTGGCCCACTATAAAAATTAATTACCGGAATATTATTAGTGTCTTCCTGTGTAAAAACCGAGAGAAAATAATTATTTAAAATCGAGCACATTTCATTCTCTTTGTCAGTAAGATGCCCATAGTTATTTTTAAGGGGACCTATCTTATCTCTGACTTTTGTTCTATATACCTGGAAAAAACTTTTTGGGTTAGTTTTAGAATCCCTAGCAACTTTAATTTCATAGTCCCTTTTAGCTTTTCTTATCCCCTTTTTAATGTCCCTCTTAGTGTCAATATACTGATTCATAAGATGACCCTCGCCTCTTTTGATACGCCTATGAATTCCTTTCTTATGCCCTAGTAGATATTTCAGCCTATTATTCATCCATTTTGGGTCATTTCTATTTGATCTAATTTCTTTATAAGGGATAAATGTTCTTTGAGCAGCATGTATTGTGTTCAGAAAACTGTCATATTGATAGCTCTCTTCGTTACCCCAGTCAACAGATGATAAGTGTTCTCTAAGCCCATCGTAATCTGGTAAGCGAAAATCTGGGAATGTTACTGAGTTATCCCTACTATCATACTTCCATTCAATTCTAAATGTAATTGATTTGTGGTCGCTAGCACCCAGTTCTTCTGAAACTTCTAAATTATTAACAAGGGATTCATTGTTTGCCAGAACTAAGTCAAGCAGGTTATTACCCCTTGTAGGTTCTGTCACAAACTGCTTCAGAAAACAATCCTGAACTACTTCTAAGAAGTCGTATGATTCTAAATTCCCAGTCAAGAAATTCCAATCAATATGACTAAAGTTAAAGTCTCCTAGAATTACTACATTATCGTGCCTTGTGGCCCTAACAATTTCCTCCCATAGTAGTCTTCCCTGGTCCCTATCTAAATTTGGGGGACGGTATATCACACCTAAAGTTAATTTAAGAACATAAGAAAGGAGGAACACTGCAGCAGGCCTGTTGGCCCATACTAGGCAGGTCCTTTACAATTCATCCCACTAACAAACATTTGACCTACCCAATTTTCAATGCTACCCAAGAAATAAGCTCTGATGTGCAAGTCCCACTCAAATCCAACCCATCCCACTCATGTATTTATCCAACCTAAATTTGAAACTACCCAAAGTCCTAGCCTCAACAACCCAACTAGGTAGACTGTTCCACTCATCTACTACCCTATTTCCAAACCAATACTTTCCTATGTCCTTTCTAAATCTAAACTTATCTAATTTAAATCCATTACTGCGGGTTCTCTCTTGGAGAGATATTCTCAAGACCTTGTTAATAACCCCTTTATTAATGCCTATCTTCCACTTATACACTTCGATCAGGTCTCCCCTCATTCTTCGTCTAACAAGTGAATGTAACTTAAGAGTCTTCAATCTTTCTTCATAAGGAAGATTTCTAATGCTATGTATTAATTTAGTCATCCTACGCTGAATGTTTTCTAACGAATTTATGTCCATTCTGTAATATGGAGACCAGAATTGAACTGCATAATCTAGGTGAGGCCTTACTAATGATGTATAAAGCTGCAGTATGACCTCTGGACTTCTGTTGCTTACACTTCTTGATATAAATCCCAGTAATCTATTTGCCTTATTACGTACGCTTAGGCATTGCTGTCTTGGTTTAAGGTTGCTGCTTACCATAACCCCCAAGTCCTTTTCGCAATCTGTATGGTTAAGTTCTACATTATTTAACTTATAAGTGCTAGGGTTATGGACACTCCCGAGCTTCAGAACCTTGCATTTATCTACATTGAACTGCATCTGCCACTTTTCTGACCAAGAGTAGAGTTTGTCTAAATCCTCCTGAAGTTCCCTAACATCTACGTTTGAATCAATTATCCTACCTATCTTCGTGTCATCGGCGAATTTGCTCATATCACTAGTAATTCCTTCATCAAGATCATTGATATATATTATAAACAACAACGGGCCCAAGACTGATCCCTGTGGAACGCCACTTGTTACTGATCCCCACTCGGATTTAACCCCATTTATGGACACTCTTTGCTTCCTGTCTGTGAGCCATGATTCGATCCACGAGAGCACCCTTCCCCCAATGCCATGAGCTGCTACTTTCTTCAACAGTCTTTGGTGCGGAACTCTATCAAATGCCTTACTAAAATCTAAGTAAATAATATCAAATTCTTTATCGTGGTCAACAGCCTCAAAAGCTTTACTGAAGAAAGTTAATAAATTAGTTAGACAAGACCGGCCTCTTGTGAATCCATGCTGAGTATCATTAATCAAGCTATGCTTATCGAGATGGCTTCTTATAATCTCAGCTATAATTGACTCTAGTAATTTGCCTACAATTGAGGTCAGGCTTATTGGGCGGTAATTTGACGGTAACGACTTGTCCCCTGTTTTAAAAATAGGAATTACATTAGCCATCTTCCACATATCAGACACTGCACCTGTTTGAAGAGATAAATTAAAAATATTAGTTAATGGTTCACAGACTTCCATTTTGCATTCCTTTAGAACCCTTGAAAAAACCTCATCAGGACCCGGTGACTTATTTTGCTTCAGTCTGTCTATCTGCTTCACAACCATTTCACTAGTGACTGTGATGTTACATAATTTATCTTCTTCTGATCCACTATAAAAATTAATTACCGGAATATTATTAGTGTCTTCCTGTGTAAAAACCGAGAGAAAATAATTATTTAAAATCGAGCACATTTCATTCTCTTTGTCAGTAAGATTCCCATAGTTATTTTTAAGGGGACCTATCTTATCTCTGACTTTTGTTCTATAGACCTGGAAAAAACTTTTTGGGTTAGTTTTAGAATCCCTAGCAACTTTAATTTCATAGTCCCTTTTAGCTTTTCTTATCCCCTTTTTAATGTCCCTCTTAATGTCAATATACTGATTCATAAGATGACCCTCGCCTCTTTTGATACGCCTATAAATTCCTTTCTTATGCCCTAGTAGATATTTCAGCCTATTATTCATCCATTTTGGGTCATTTCTATTTGATCTAATTTCCTTATAAGGGATAAACGTTCTTTGAGCAGCATGTATTGTGTTCAGAAAACTGTCATATTGATAGCTCTCTTCGTTACCCCAGTCAACAGATGATAAGTGTTCTCTAAGCCCATCGTAATCTGCTAAGCGAAAATCTGGGACTGTTACTGAGTTATCCCTACTATCATACTTCCATTCAATTCTACATGTAATTGATTTGTGGTCGCTGGCACCCAGTTCCTCTGAAACTTCTAAATTATTAACAAGGGATTCATTGTTTGCCAGAACTAAGTCAAGCAGGTTATTACCCCTTGTAGGTTCTGTCACAAACTGCTTCAAAAAACAATCCTGAACTACTTCTAAGAAATCGTATGATTCTAAATTCCCAGTTAAGAAATTCCAATCAATATGACTAAAGTTAAAGTCTCCTAGAATTACTACATTATCGTGCCTTGTGGCCCTAACAATTTCCTCCCATAGTAGTCTCCCCTGGTCCCTATCTAAATTTGGGGGACGGTATATCACACCTAAAATTTATTTTTCATGCCCCTCTGAAAATTCTATCCAAACAGACTCTGTATGTGTTACTTCAGACTTAATACCTGTTTTTATGCAACAGTTCAAGCGATCTCGGACATACAATGCCACCCCACCCCCCTTCCCGATACTTCTATCTACTTGGAACAATTTAAAACCCTGAATGTGACATTCTGCAGGCATGTTCCTTTCTTATCCCCTTTCACGCACCTCGGTGCGCTTGCTCTCCCTCTGTGGGTTTCTAGCTCTCTTGCAGTGCTCCCCTTCCTTTGTATTTGACTGGCTCGTCTTCCTTATTTCCCACTTCTACCACTACCACTACTACTACCTCTTCTTCTTCTACTACATCTACTGATGAAATTAGACACATGTGCGGCGTCTGGTTGTCTTTGTTGTGGACGTTTCGCCATCCAGTGGCTGGCTGGATGGCGAAACGTCTACGGTGGGGATGCCCGGGTGTTGTGCATGTGTCATTTCATCCTGTCGGTATTATATACAATTCTTGTACTACTACCACCACTACTACTACCACTACTACTACCTCCACCTCTTCCTGCCTATATATAGCCGTCCTGCTCCTCCTCTGTTAGTGTGACTTTGTCAATGGTCCAAGTCGGACCGAAACGTCGTCGTAAGCTTCTGTCTTTTATGTGCGGGTTATTTGTGTATCGTTCCAGTCACGGTATTGTGCCTTTTTGTTATTTATTTATGTCCCGACTTTTTGAATTAAACCACGTCTCAGTAATGGCAAATACATCTATGTTACCTGCACTAGCAACTAGTCTCAACTCGTCCATCTTATTCCTAGCACTGCGACTATTTGTGTAATAAATATTTAATGACCCTCCTATCTCTTTACCCTTCCTACTCCTTTCTGTTATTCCACTAAACCTATTACTGTCATTGTCAATTAGTGCCACTGGCTTTCCAATATCTTCCTCATTTTGCCTATTACTAGTTCTCCTAGTACTCATGTTACTACCCTGCGACTTCACAGTTTTCCCGCCAAAACCCATACCACTAACTATTCCTAGTTTAAAGACCTAACAGCTCCCTCCACTGCGTTGGCCAGTGCTCCCACCCCACACCTAGACAAGTGAACCCCATCCCTGGCATACATGTCATTTCTGCCATAGAAGAGGTCCCAGTTGTCAATGAATGTTACCGCATTTTCCTTACAGTATTTGTCCAGCCAGCAATTGACACCAATTGCTCTGGACAACCATTCATTTCCAACTCCTCTCCTTGGCAAAATGCCACATATGACAGGTTTGCCACCCTATACCTGCTAATCAGGTCCTCTCTCCTACGTCTGCCAACATCGTTGCCTCCAGCACTGAGACAGATAATAGGATTGCTCCCATTACCTCTCATGATGTCATCCAGACGGCTAACAATATCCTTCATCCCAGCCCCAGGAAAACATACTCTCTGCCTCCTACTCCTATCCTTCAAACAGAATGCCCTATCCATGTACCTAATCTGGCTATCCCCAACAACAACAATGTTTTTACCTTCCTTGGCGTCGTCCGTAGTGATGCTCCGAGTAGTCGACTCACATTCGCCAGGTAGCATTACACCACTTGTAGAATTCGTCATGACGTTCTCGATGGTCTTCGTTGGGGTTTCTAGGGATGTCTCACTCACGTCTGCCAATGCTTCCTTGGTGCTCGTTGTGGCATTCCCAGTAGAACACTCACATTCGTCAGGTAGCACCGAGAATGAGTTGGAAGTTTCCACGGCAGTCTTCTGGTTTCTCGTTGTTTCTGCCTCTCCAACCGTTTTCTTAATCTTCAGCTTGGTTCCATGTTGCCTGACCACTGACCAAGCTCCCTTCTTAACCTGGGGACTCACAACAGGTGGATTACTACGAATCCTCTTGTTCTCCTCCGTTAATCGCCGTATCTCCAGTTTAGCAACTCTGAGTTCTTTCTCTGCTAGCTGCTGGTAAAGGTGCTCAAGAGAGGGCATCCTGGTTCAGATTCACAGAGAGCACACAAACAGGTCTTCACAGAGCTAAGTACACGTCACCACTGAGCTAAGTACACGTCACCACTGAGCTAAGTACACATCACCACTGAGCTAAGTACACGTCACCACTCGAGCTAAGTACACGTCACCACTCAAGCTAAGTACACGTCACCACTCAGCTAAGTACACGTCACCACTCAAGCTAAGTACACGTCACCACTGTGCTAAGTACACGTCACCACTGTGCTAAGTACACGTCACCACTGTGCTAAGTACACGTCACCACTGTGCTAAGTACACGTCACCACTGAGCTAAGTACACGTCACCACTCAAGCTAAGTACACGTCACCACTGAGAGAGAGAGAGAGAGAGAGAGAGAGAGAGAGAGAGAGAGAGAGAGAGAGAGAGAGAGAGAGAGAGAGAGAGAGAGAGAGAGAGAGAGAGAGAGAGAGAGAGAGAGAGAGAGAGAGAGAGAGAGAGAGAGAGAGAGAGAGAGAGAGGAAAAGTTAAATTTTTGGGTAGTTCAGCCTACTTGATGATTCTGCTTATTAGTCCTCAGGAAAGGAAGGCCTCATTACTGTGTACACATCTCCTCTAACTTACGTACTTGCCTTGTTAACATATTGATGTTCTGGTACGAGCTTACGATCTATAAAACCTCAGGCATTATGGTTATACAAAACTGTATGAGTATACAAAGCTCTATGGATATACAAAGTTCTATGGAGATACAAAATTGGTGGAATGATGATGTAAAGGGAGCAGTAAGGGAGAAAACGTTAGCATATGAGGAGTTTTTACAAAGTAGAAGTGATGCAAGGAGGGAAGAGTATATGGAGAAAAAGAGAGAGGTTAAGAGAGTGGTGAAGCAATGTAAAAAGAGAGCAAATGAGAGAGTGGGTGAGATGTTATCAACAAATTTTGTTGAAAATAAGAAAAAGTTTTGGAGCGAGATTAACAAGTTAAGGAAGCCTAGAGAACAAATGGATTTGCCAGTTAAAAATAGAAGAGGAAAGTTATTAAATGGAGAGTTAGAGGTATTGGGAAGATGGAGGGAATGTTTTGAGGAATTGTTAAATGTTGATGAAGATAGGGAAGCTGTGATTTCGTGTATAGGGCAAGGAGGAATAACATCTTGTAGGAGTGAGGAAGAGCCAGTTGTGAGTGTGGGGGAAGTTCGTGAGGCAGTAGGTAAAATGAAAGGGGGTAAGGCAGCCGGGATTGATGGGATAAAGATAGAAATGTTAAAAGCAGGTGAGGATATAGTTTTGGAGTGGTTGGTGCAATTATTTAATAAATGTATGGAAGAGGGTAAGGTACCTAGGGATTGGCAGAGAGCATGCATAGTTCCTTTGTATAAAGGCAAAGGGGACAAAAGAGAGTATACCTGGTAAAGTGTATGGTAGAGTTATTATTGAAAGAATTAAGAGTAAGACGGAGAATAGGATAGCAGATGAACAAGGAGGCTTTAGGAAAGGTAGGGGGTGTGTGGACCAGGTGTTTACAGTGAAACATATAAGTGAACAGTATTTAGATAAGGCTAAAGGTCTTTGTGGCATTTATGGATTTGGAAAAGGCGTATGATAGGGTGGATAGGGGGGCAATGTGGCAGATGTTGCAGGTGTATGGTATAGGAGGTAGGTTACTGAAAGCAGTGAAGAGTTTTTACGAGGATAGTGAGGCTCAAGTTAGAGTATGTAGGAAAGAGGGAAATTATTTCCCAGTAAAAGTAGGCCTTAGACAAGGATGTGTGATGTCACCATGGTTGTTTAATATATTTATAGATGGGGATGTAAGAGAAGTAAATGCGAGGGTCTTGGCAAAAGGCGTGGAGTTAAAAGATAAAGAATCACACATAAAGTGGGAGTTGTCACAGTTGCTCTTTGCTTGGGAGATTCTGAAGAGAAGTTGCAGAGATTGGTGGATGAATTTGGTAGGGTGTGCAAAAGAAGAAAATTGAAAGTGAATACAGGAAAGAGTAAGGTTATGAGGATAACAAAAAGATTAGGTGATGAAAGATTGGATATCAGATTGGAGGGAGAGAGTATGGAGGAGGTGAATGTATTCAGATACTTGGGAGTGTACGTGTCAGCGGATGGGTATTTGAAAGATGAGGTGAATAATAGAATTGATGAGGGGAAAAGGGTGAGTAGTGCACTTAGGAGTCTGTGGAGACAAAGAACTTTGTCCTTGGAGGCAAAGAGGGGAATGTATGAGAGTATAGTTTTACCAACGCTCTTATATGGGTGTGAAGCATGGGTGATGAATGTTGCAGCGAGGAGAAGGCTGGAGGCAGTGGAGATGTCATGTCTGAGGGCAATGTGTGGTGTGAATATAATGCAGAGAATTCGTAGTTTGGAAGTTAGGAGGAGGTGCGGGATTACCAAAACGGTTGTCCAGAGGGCTGAGGAAGGGTTGTTGAGGTGGTTCGGACATGTAGAGAGAATGGAGCAAAACAGAGTGACTTCAAGAGTGTATCAGTCTGTAGTGGAAGGAAGGCGGGGTAGGGGTCGGCCTAGGAAAGGTTGGAGGGAGGGGGTAAAGGAGGTTTTGTGTGCGAGGGGCTTGGACTTCCAGCAGGCATGCGTGAGCGTGTTTGATAGGAGTGAATGGAGACAAATGGTTTTTAATACTTGACGTGCTGTTGGAGTGTGAGCAAAGTAACATTTATGAAGGGGTTCAGGGAAACCGGCAGGCCGGACTTGAGTCCTGGAGATGGGAAGTACAGTGCCTGCACTCTGAAGGATGGGTGCTAATGTTGCAGTTTAAAAACTGTAGTGTAAAGCACCCTTCTGGCAAGACAGTGATGGAGTGAATGATGGTGTAAGTTTTTCTTTTTCGGGCCACCCTGCCTTGGTGGGAACCGGCCAGTGTTATAAAAAAAAAAATAATAATATGTATGGAAGAGGGTAAGGTACCTAGGAACTGACAGAGAGCATGCATAGTTCCTTTGTATAAAGGTAAAGGGGACAAAAGAGAGTGTAAAAATTATAAGGGAATAAGTCTGTTGAGTATACCTGGTAAAGTGCATTGTAGAGTTAGTATTGAAAGAATTAAGAGTAAGACGGAGGACAGGATAGCAGATGAACAAGGAGGCTTTAGGAAAGGTAGGATGTATGTAGACTAAGTGTTTACATTGAAACATGAAGGTGAATAGAATTTACACAAGGGTAAATGTTTCAGCGGATGGGTCTATGAAAGATGAGGTGAATCATAGAATTGACGAGGATAGGAAGGTAAGTGATGCACTTAGGAGTCTGTGGAGACAAAGAACTTTGTGCTTATTAGCAAAGAGGAGAATGTGTGAGAGAATAGTTATACACACGCTCTTATATGGGTGTAAAACATGGGTGGTAAATGTTGCAACAAGAAAAAGGCTGAAGGCAGTGGAGATGTCTCATCTGAGGCACTGTGTGGTGGGAATAAAATGCAGTGAATCTGGAATT
>NC_091319.1:38562236-38569736 GCF_038502225.1 Cherax quadricarinatus
CGCCTCCAGTTCATGATTCCTGCTGTAATTCATGATGGATGCTACACCTAGGAAGCGTGAAAATATTGTATCTCATAGAAAGAATGTTGATCCGACTATCAGATAGCTGAAAATTTAAGACTAGCAAAGCCAGTAAAGGAACAATTATTGTCGACAGATGAATGAAGAACAGTTATTTTTCAGATGAGGCGCATTTTGAAGTACATGGGTACAGATCAGTGGTAGTGAGACGGAGCAATGGCAAACCTCATCCAAATGAGCACATTCAATCGTCAAAGCACCGACCTAAAGAGTTATTTTAGGGCGGTTTTATTGCTAAAGGACATGGACGGCTTGTTATTGTGAGGGAACGATAAACGGTGACAAATATTAGGCAATCCTGGCAACTTATTTGCTTTCCATTATGGTTGGGGGCTTTTCTAATGGAGATGGTATTTTCCAGCCACATGTCACACTTCCAGAAAAATGCTGACATTGTTAGAAGATGGCGGGCTAAGCGTTGTAAATTGGTCTGGAATTTCTTGACCTCAACCCATTTGAGAATCTATGGTCAATAATCACACCCAGGATTAGGAAACAGAACTGTTCCACTGTGGAGTAGCTAATTGCTTCTGTTATTACCACCTGCTGCCACGTTGAAGAAATAACTAAAATGTGTTCAACATTGGTCGACTCTATACCAAAGTGTGTAGTAATGTTTATAAAAATAAATGTTAGTCTTATCTCTTATTAAATCAATTATCTGGTATATCATTGCCATGTATTTTTGAGATAAACATTATTTTTCCAAATAAATGTCTTATTGCAACACTGTCCCAATTAATATGCACACTAATGTACTGTGTCAAATAGGTTCTTGTTTCTTGTGTTGTGTCTGGTATTGTTTTCACTCTTCTTCTTCTTCTTCTTCTTCTTCTTCTTCTTCTTCTTCTTCTTCTTCTTCTTCTTCTTCTTCTTCTTCTTCTTCTTCTTCTTCTTCTTCTTCTTCTTCTTATTATTATTATTATTTTTATTATTATTATTATTATTATTATTATTATTATTATTATTATTATTATTATTATTATTATTATTATGATTATTATTATTATTAATATTAATAATATTATTATTATTAATGTTCTCCCTTGATAATCATGTCTACATGTGGATGAGTTCAGTAGAACTTGTTCAAGCACTGACTGTCACCTTGTGGTGACCTTCCTCCAGTATGTTATTGATCTTGCTTCCAACAGTGCCATCTCTCATGGGTTTAGGATTTCTTTTCTTTAAACGATCCAAATGACTTTCCCGAGAAGGTTTATTACCCATCTTACCGTTTTATACCTGTGTAATTCCAGTCTTCTTCAATGAGATAAGGTCAACTTTCTCAGGAGAACATAACATAAGATAATACGGTCAGATTTCTTCTGTTTGATCCTGGACTGTCTTTGAAGGTTCATATCACTTTCATAAAAGTTGCTAGTGAATGCTGCCTCGATCTCCTTGAAAGTTTAGCCCAAATTTCCTGGGAAACTGAAACATAAATCCAGTTTTTCAACGTTAAAGTCATAGAAGATAAACCGTTGGGTAGTTTCCAAAAGCTATTAGACAAATATATGACTAGGAAGGACAGAGTTTAATTAGTACCTGAAGTATTGAAATAAATTCTTGGGTGGCTTTGGGAAAGGTTAGATAATTAGATAGATGAGAATAGTTGGTTTTGAGAAGGCTCTTCCTAGTATGGGCCAGTAGGCCTGCTGCAGTTCCTCGATTCTTATGTTCTTGACTCACGAATTCGTAATAGCGGAAAGGGTGGGTTTTGAACCCATGGTAAGTGAATCTTAAAACTCACAAGCCAATGTGCTAACTACTGCTCCAGCTGGCACTAATAAAATTCATTCTACTAGGTATATTTCTATTCACCATTGGGAGGTTAGCATGGGCCACTACTGTGACCACAAATGTAGGCTTTGATGTACTCTAGCTCAAGCTCCCTCAAAGCATACTGCCTCATACTAGGCAAGTGCTTCATTGGTATTCCCAAGTCTTCCTTGCTACTCTGTCTAACCTTGAAACCATCCATCATGAAGAGTATCGTCTGTGTCTCGGGACTTATCGATCTTCCCCAGTCGAGAGGATGTATGAAGAGACAAACTCCCTCCGTCTGCATGATGGAAGACATGCTCTTTGTCTCCGTTATTTTGTCTGCTTCCACGACCTTCACGATCTTTCCACTTACAGACCGTGGAGCTGAGCAGTTCTCCAGGCTGAGGAATTGACCTCAGAACTGTCTTCCAGGATGATGGACTGATTACATCGCCTTTACATTTCCACTGCTTCTGCAGCCTTCTTCATATTCGACCGAAGATCCCTAATGTGAAGGCGAAGCGCTTCGAAACAAAGGTGCCTAACTGTTGCACATGTGTCTTAACACAGTAAACTTTGTGTTGCGTATTCCGTGAGATGTATCCCTTGTATTACATAACTCGAGTCGTCTATGTTTTAGTGGTGAGTCACCACACTCTTCCAGGTTGAGTCTGTTCCTCTCCTTCGTTAGAATTGCTTTTGCATGGCTAATACCCCATCAACAATGTACAAAGTTTCGTACAGCAAATAGAAATAGCTGAACCACTGCACAAAGCAGCTGGCATGTAGCAAAGCACGTTCCAAATCATTTACGGCCCCAGTTTTGACGCCCAGTCATTTATCTACATCTTTGATAGTCAATATCGATCTTCAGGGGTCGATGCTGACCGTTTTGGCGAATCCTGGTCTAGATGGTAGAGCGTCCGACTGTCAATTTACGGACTGGTTCGAGCCCCTCGACCGACCTTCTTATTATTAATTAGCAGTACTTTATTACAAATTTATTTGACTTCATATATATATATATATATATATATATATATATATATATATATATATATATATATATATATATATATATATATATATATATATATATATATATACATATTTATTATTATCACACTGGCCGATTCCCACCAAGGCAGGGTGGCTCGAAAAAGATAAACTTTCACCATCATTCACTCCATCACTGTCTTGCCAGAAGGGTGCTTTACACTACAGTTTTTAAACTGCAACATTAACACCCCTCCTTCAGAGTGCAGGCACTGTACTTCCCATCTCCAGGACTCAAGTCCGGCCTGCCGGTTTCCCTGAACCCCTTCATAAATGTTACTATGCTCACACTCCAACAGCACGTCAAGTATTAAAAACCATTTGTCTCCATTCACTCCTATCAAACACGCTCACGCATGTCTGCTGGAAGTCCAAGCCCCTCGCACACAAAACCTCCTTTACCCCCTCCCTCCAACCCTTCCTAGGCCGACCCCTACCCCGCCTTCCTTCCACTACAGACTGATACACTCTTGAAGTCATTCTGTTTCGCTCCATTCTCTCTACATGTCCGAACCACCTCAACAACCCTTCCTCAGCCCTCTGGACAACAGTTTTGGTAATCCCGCACCTCCTCCTAACTTCCAAACTACGAATTCTCTGCATTATATTCACACCACATATGTCGTGTCGAATATGTAAAACTGGTCAATTAGCAAGAACTCATTTAAAATTAAGTCCTTTCTGAAATTTTCTCTTATACGTTTAAAGATATATTTTTTTCATTAATGTTGATGTAAAAATTTATAATTTTGCACCAAAAGGAACTTAGAAAACTTACCTAACCTTATTATAACAAGCGCAATTTATTTTAGCCTAACCAAACTAAATATATTTTAGATTTCTTTACAATAATTTAATACTAAACAAACACAGTGAAATATATTTTTTTCGTTAGGTTCAGAATGATTTTGGCGAAATTACTGCATACGCAAATTTTCATTGGTCCTGTATGGCAAGATGAGCGTTGCTATTTAAGCCAAGATCGCAAGTTCTGCCTATTCGGCACGACATATATATATATATATATATATATATATATATATATATATATATATATATATATATATATATATATATATATATATATATATATATATATATATAAATATATATATATGTATATATATATATATATATATATATATATATATATATATATATATATATATATATATATATATATATATATATATATATATATATATATATATATATGTATATATATATATATATATATATATATATATATATATATATATATATATATATATATATATATATATATGTATATATATATATATATATATATATATATATATATATATATATATATATATATATATATATATATATATATATATATATATATATATATATATATATATATATATATATATATATATATATATATATATATATATGTATATGCACCACACAGAAACAAGAGCATATAAACAGAAAAAGATCGCTGTCAGCAGGTCTCGATACTGCTACTGGGACGGACAAGATTCCCAGGCAGTGGTCTTATCCACTAGGCCACACAAATGCCTCATAAGCTGGGCAGCCTGGTTCTGCGTGGTGCAGTGATTTAAAAAATCGCTTGTGAAGTTAGAACATGCAGGAGGAGATTGAAGTAACTTGAATCCATACCTGAGTCTCACTGACCAGCCCGAGCTGTGAATAAACATGCCTAGTGAATCAAGATACCCTGCTTATGAGGCATTTACGTGGCCGACTGGATAAGAGTGTTGCATGGGAATCTTGCCCACTTCGACAACTTGCCAAGTGCCATGACTCGCTGTTGCCTTCCTGTCATATATTCCATGATCCAACCATTGCAGTGCCTTTCCTGTTATACCTGCCTTGACCTCCAGCGTTTGCACTAATCTCTTGTGTGGAACTGTATCAAAAGCCTTCATACAGTTCAAGATAATGCAATCTACCCATCCCTCTGTTTCTTGTCTCGCTGCTGTCACCTTGTCTTAGAACTCTAGTAGGTATGTGAAACAGGATTTCCCGTCCATCAATCTGTCCTGGCGCTCGTTGATAAGCTCATTTCTTTCTAGGTGCTCCACTACTCTTTTCTTGATAATCTTCTCCATGACTTTGCATACTATACATGTCAATGATACTGGTTTGTAGATAAGTGCTGTGTGCCTGTCTCCCTTTTAAAAAATTGGGACTACATTTGATGTCTTCCATACCTCAGGAAGCTGCCTTCTTTGGATAGATGTGTTGAAAATTGTTGTTAGTTTTACATAGAGTGTCTCTGCTCCCTCTCTCAGAACCCACGGAGAGATGTTATCCAGCCCCATCACCTTTGAGTTATTGTTATGCAGGGATCTGCATGACATCGTAATGTACATATAGTGGAGAAGTGTGCCATAATAGTATGAATGTTATAATTGTAAAGAATAATTTTATAATTCATAATGTGCTTTTGGGGGTCTTCTGTGATGACTCCAGGGTTTTACGGCCGCAGTCCCACCAACAAGATTTATGTGCCTATCCACCCGTTGTTTTTGGGGCCTGATATTTTTCCCTCTCCTGTGCTCTCCTGATTCTCGCAGAGGTGTGTCATGGGGAACCAGTTTTGTTTACACACAATTGCTGTGAGATGGGAGTGATAATGTGATGTTGATTTCTAAGTAGAATTTAACATGTAAAATCTGTTTTCCTTTTCTTTGAACTCCTGGAAAATGTACTTACTGTTTAAAAGTTTTTTTGGTGGCACATACAGTTTGGTCTGCCTTGCAACATACTGAACTTTGGTGTTACTTCATAAAACGGTATTCCTCAGGGGCACTTTTGTACAAAGTTAACTTGCTCTTTTATAAGTTTGCTTGATGTAATTTAGGTAAAATGCATCAATGCCAGTGTCTGGCCAGCGCTGTGTTGTGATGGTGGCTTTTCCTAACACAATTGTCTAAGAGTGTGACTGTGGACTCGTTTGGCATAGAACTTGATCACTTTTATGTTCTGCGAGTTACACATGTCAGCAGTCTAGTACCTCAGTTTGTTAATATTGCATATTTGTAGTACCAAAAGACCATGACTGTATGGTGGTCATTCCCCAGTTATCATTTTGCCCGTTGCCTCAGACCTTAATGTGGGGTTTATTTTCTTTCTTTTTCCTTTTGCCTAGCGGTGTCCGTAGGGACCCTGCTAGCAGAGTGAGACCTATGGTCTGGGGGTGGGGGTGTTATGCAGGGTTCTGCATGACATTGTAATGTACATATAGTGAAGAGTGCCATAATAGTATGAATGTTATAATTGTAAAGAATAATTTTATAATTCATAATGTGCTTTTGGGGGTACTGTAAAGTAGGTTAAACTATAATTATAAAGAAATCCTGCTAGGGATTTATTTTCCAACTATGTTTGGGTACGCTGGGTAAGCGTGGCTGGGGGCAGTCACGTGGAGGCAGCATGGTGTGGAGGCTGGCGTCGGAGATGCTGTGTCTTTAAGCTAAGTTTGTAGTTGTGTACTCCTTTTGTTTAGCCAATTCAAACCATAGGTTCTTCTATGGCTTACCTGTATGCCCACCTAGGCTCTGACATGGTCAGGGTGTTGTGAGATGAGTGAGGAAATAAGAAATGAGGTTCGTAGTGGAGTAGTGACGGCCTGACGCTGACTAGGCCTAGTGGTTATGGTGGCTGGACCTCCAGCCAGCTGTTTCGTGTGTACCCTCATTTGGGCGTTTAAGATTAAGGTGTTTCTAGAGTGTGTATATAGTGTTATGTTGAATAAATAGATATATTTTCCTAACTGGGATTTTTGCCTAACCCTCTGTTAACCAACCCATTGAAGTAACACATACTGGTCTAGCGCTTTCTGTTTTGACTGGAATAGCCCCGGGTGGCTTGTTTATGCTTGAGATGTGTGTAACTTTTACCTTTGCCCTTAGACAAGGTTCAAGCCCCCAGCTATCCCACATTTCTGCGTAACAGTTATCTAGTTCGCTCAGCAGCCACTTCATCTCTTCCTCGGTTGTATGATTTGTGTCTAGCACTTGGTGGTGCACCCCACCTCTCCGTGTTTCCATTGTGAATACTTCTTTAAATCTCATGTTGAGCTCCTCATATACCTCTCGGTCATTTCTTTCCTCAGCCTGATTACCTGGTTCTTGACTGTTGTTTTCCTCCTGATGTGACTGTACAACAGCTTTGGGTTGGTCTTGGCTTTCGCCGCTATGTCATTTTCGTATTGTAGTTGGGCCTCCCTCCTTACCTGAGCATATTCATTTCTGGATCTTCGAATACTCCCCTTCTTCTCCTGGGTCTTTTGCATTCATTCTCTAGCGCATTTAGTTATGGCCTTTGTACACCTCTGGGTGAACCAAAGGCTCGTTCTGGACTTCTCATAATTTCTCCTCTGCTGCATTGCATATTGCTGTCACATATTCCATCATGTCATTGACTGATTTTCCTGCCAGTTCTCTGTCCCACTGAACCTCGTGCAGGAAGTTCCTGAAGCCTGTGTAGTCCCCTCTCTTGTAATTTGGCTTAATCAGCTCTGCCCGTCCTGCTTCCCTCTCCACTATTAACACTACTATGCATTTGAAGCTCAGAACCACATGATTACTAGCTCGGAGG